>NW_005842518.1:674407-681395 GCF_000455745.1 Alligator sinensis
GATTCAAGACCCTTGCAAAGGCAGTAACCAAACTGTTACCTCTTTGGTACAAGCCTCATCAAGACACTATATATGCCCTACTTAGAAAGTGCCAGACCCCAGGGTTGGCTGTTACACCCCCTGGTAGCCCCATAGCTCCTGCTTCACCCTGGCTTTCTGGGTATCCCCTTTTTTCCTTCCTGCCATGCCTTGATGTAAATATTTAATTTGGAAAAGGGAAGTTGCCCAGAGGTTTCAGGGCTGAGTTCTATCTAGCACACTGATCACCTTAAGGGTTATTTTTGTTGCCTCCAGCCTCCCCTGTTGCCACACCCAGGCCTTGCAGATGTAGTAGTTCAATTACTCTCCCTTTGTTGGGGCCTTGGCCTACTTTGCCTCCACCCCTTTCCTCTTGCTGAGTCAGTTAGCCCAGGCCCACTGTGCTGGACCTGGCTTCTGGGCTCCATCCTGCTCCAAAGCACTGAGACTGCTCTGGCCCCATCTCTGTTCCAGACACTGGGCCCTCTGGCCCTGTCTGGCTTCAGTCCTTGTTCAGGTATGGCCTCTCTCTAGACTATAACCCCTTTGGGCTCAAGCCCGCTTGCATCCTGAGCCCTCTCGTGCCCTTCAGCTACCACTGGGATCTCTGTACCACCCTAATAGTCCCAACCCAAACCACCAGTATCAACTATAACAAAACCTAAGCCCACTGGCCATAACACAAACCAGCCCCACACCGGGTTCAAACATAACCCCATGTCACTGTCTATACACCAGGCTTCTCCCTACCCTGCGCTGTATTCCTTACAAGTCAGCAGGATTCTACCTGCCAGGGTAGTTCAGGTGTCAGTCAGGGGCTTCTCTGCAACCCTTCTGCCCCAGGGCCCTTTACTCAGCAGCCTCCAGGCCAGTCTACTTGCCTAGATTCAGACCTGGGTTTATATGCTCCCTAAGCTCCCTCCTGGTCAGGTGACTTCCCCAAACTGGTTGCCGGTATGTGTTTTACCTTGATGGGCAACTTACTGCCTAGGCAGCAGCATCTCCTTGCTGCTTTCCCTCTTACAGCTGGCCCCTCTTTAGGTACCTGGGCTCTAGTTGCTGCTGTCTCTCTCCTTAAAGTAACAGGAGCTCTAAGTTCCCTGTTACACCCTCCCACAAACTCCTGGGTTGACTCTTCTCTGGATTGATATTAGGTAATATGAGCTATAACTGTGCTCTTAGTTTTCTGTATACACGCAAAAGTATCTATCATATTCCATCTCTTGTTTGAACGATTATTCTGCCACTTCTTGACATGCTGTTGTAGGATTGATCTTTAAGTGCTATGCTACTCTTATGGTGTCAGTGGGTTTTGATTATTTTATATTTTCATAAATCAAGAATGTAGTCCAGTAATGCCACTCTTACACCCAGCAAAGTCAACAACCAAAATCCCTATGAGACAACTGAGATAAGACCAAGATCAAACCCTCAAGCTCACATTGTTAAACATAAATGAAGCAGACAAAGTTGATGCAAACTGAGAGGAACAGGAATGGATAAGATGGGGCAGGACATATCTTTGGATTTTCAAAGAATATACTACACAGTTATGACTCGGCTTCCCCTCTTTCATATTACAACCCTCTCCCCTTCCCTCTAACCCTGATTCCTTTCACTTTTGTTTCCATTTAGCTTATGTCCTCTTAAGTAAACCATCACGCAGGCACGCACACACAAAACCCATAGACCTAACACAGGATTTGCTGCCATTACATTTCTTTTTCTACAGGTGTGTTATACAACTGTCCCTCATCCTGCTCTTATCTTGTCTTTTTAAACAGTCAGCTCATCAGGACTGGTTCCACCTGGAATTCAGTGCATGTAAAGTGTCTTGCACAGTGTGCCCCTGTGACAGGTTCAGGTCCCAGGGACAGCTGTAACACCCCCTGGTGGCCATGCAGTTCCTGCCCTAGCTCTAACTCTAGGGGCCCTCACCTCCTTTACTTACCAGCCATGCCTTTTATGTTATTATTTATCAGGAGGGAGCTGCCTGAGAGTCTTAAAACAAGCCTGCCATTCATGCTTCGGGCTTTGGCCTTCTCAGTCTCTTTTGCTTTTGCTGAGGCAACTAGTTGTAGTCCACAGACTGAACTGAGCTTTAGGGTTCTCAGCTTCTGGTCTTGTCCTGCTGGGCTCTGGCTTAGCTCTTCCAGGGCTTCTGAGCCTCCCTGGACTGCCTCTGTCCATCTGAGCCCCAGGCCTTAGATTTATCTGTTCCAAGGTCTGCCTTGCCCTGCTCAGGTGCTGGGATTGCCCCTCAGGGGCTCTATGAGATCACCTCCCTGGGCATGTTGCAGAGGCTCTGGGATTGCCCCTTATTGGCATGCAACACCCCTCTAGATGCTCTGGGATTGTCCCTCATGGACGAAATGAGATTGCCTCTCTGTGCATGCTAAGTGTGTCCCTGCAGGCACACTGGGATTGCCCCTCACAGGACTGCTGCACTCCCGAAGTGCTCTGGGACCTCCAAGCCACCCCTCACAGTCCCCCCAAACCACCGGGTCTTTACTCAGCCCCTCATGGGCACCAGACTCTCGTGGTTCACCCATCCAGGAACTGCACCAAACTGAAACCAAACCAGAACACAAGCACAAGCTCTTCTGGCTACAACAAAACTACTCCCCAACCCTAGGTCTTAATGAGCTGCTAGCCCTCAGCTTCCCTAGCTGTCTCAGATCTTAGCACATTCACAGTTCGCTTCTCAGTTACAGGCACCTTTGGAGAGTTCTTCCCTTCTCGGCCTCCACAGCCACACTGCCTGCCCCAGCTCTAGCCCTGCCTTATATCTCTTCCAGGACCCAGCCCCTTTCCAGTCAGGTAAATCTCCTGGGTTGCTTGCAGGTGTCTGCTAATTAATTCCATTAACTGGCCTCCATGGTGACCTAGTTGCAGCTGTACCTTACCTGCGCAGCAGGGCTCCACCTAGGCTCTTTCTCTCTCAAAGTGACAGAGCACCTCAGGCTCTCTGTCACAGGCCCACATTCTGAGCTGGCTCCTTGACACTATGATATTCATTAACTAGTGAGTCAGAGAATGTTTTAGAAACTTTGTCAGTATATTTATGAAAAGTAATAAATACTGAGCTTACTCAGTAGATCTATATGCCTTTTTATGAAAACAATAACAGCTTTTTAAATTAATAAAACCACCTGCAATTTGTATAAATTATTGCAACAATTAGGCTGGATTCTAATAATGATACAAAAAAAGCTTACATGCTCTTAGCCTAGATGAACAAATTCTGGTACCATTAATAACAAACAAAAAAAAGTGTGATTGATCACTCGTATGTTGCCCAGAATTCACTGAAATTAATGGTATGATCGGTGCTAAGAGCTTCAGTTATACCTGCTATGAGCTTCAATAATCACCAAGAGAAATTGCTACAACTGTTTTCCCAGTTTCCAGAGATAAAACATGCTACATCAAACAAAGAATCGAAGCTCCCTGAAAAATTATGGATCAACTGTTTGCATATGTGGGCACCTCAAGAATACCAACTACAAAATGGGAGGTCCTAGGAGATTTGATACAGAGAAGGACATTCATATGGACATTAGTTGAGAAGCAAACAAATAACCATTACTGTCAATACTAAAGCTCACTGGTTAATTTATTGGCAGCAAAGAACTTCTCAAGAAAGGGAGACTATACCAATGGCTTGTAGCTTGGCTCACAACTTAAGACACAGAGGACACATCGTCCTAAAATGATGTAGCAATGCACTACAACAACACAGCAATCACGTGTGTCTACACGTGATCACCAGCTATGTCGCCATAGTGGCACACTTCCTGGGTATAGTGTGTCGCTACAGAAATGTAGCGGTGAAAATTAACTGAGCACATGGCGCAGTAACCACTACTACTGGTAGTACCAGTACCAAAAGGAAGTACTAAAGTACAGTGCTGTAGCAACATTACCATACAATGATGTGTAGACATGCCCAGAATGTCTCAAGGACCATTTTCCAGTGTCAACAATCACAAAATATTCCTGTGATGACTAGAATAGCTTGTAACATAAAAAGATAAAATATTACAAATCAATATATTGTTATTGCAAACTCTTCTGCTAATGTCTCCATTTCCTGAAAAAGCTTCTTCCCCTCCTCCTCTTTTATGGGAGCAGCTACTAATATTACAGTTGGACTCCATCTCCTTGTAACCAGCTGCTTTCAAAGGTATCCTCGGCGGAGGGTAGGCAAAACACAACCTGCAGGTCAGATCCAGCCCGCCAACTGACTGGATCTGGCCCACAGCTGCCTCCACAGTGCTCCACATGGGGCTGAACCCCACCTACTCCTGCCAAGGCAGCCCACACTGCACCCCAACCGGCACCCGGCAGCCCAGGCCCCAGCCAACATGCAGCTTCTGATAGGGCTGTTCCCAATGCAGCTGCAGCAAGCCAGATGCTGCTCTGTTCCCCTCACCTCTAACAGGAGCCACCTGGCTAAAGCTGCCCCCCTACCTGCCTGCCCGGAGCAGTACAGTGGGGGCAGGAGTGAGTGGAGGAACTGCCACTGGAAGTGACAAGAGCAAAACAGCACTCAGCAGGCTGCAGCCGCACCGGGAACAGCCCCATCAGAAGCCGCACACGCTGCCTGAGGCCCAGGCTTGCCAGGGCTGTTCTGCTCCCCTCGCTTCCAGCTGCAACTTCTGCTCCTGCTCCTGTCGCACTGCTCTGGGCAGGCGTGAGGGTAGGTAGGGGGAAGCTTCAGTGCCGTGGCTCCTACCCATGTGGAGTTCTAGAGTTAGAGCTGGGGCATGTGGAGCTCTAGCTCTAGCTCCCAGCTACCTTCCACCTGCTTTGCCCACCTGGCACAATGAGTAGCCACCAGTGGTGAGGCAGAATGGGTGGAAGGCAGCCAGGAGCTAGAGCTCCATTTAGGCTAGCGAGGAACCACCCAGCTGAAGCTTCCCGGCCACCCTCCCTAGAGTGGTGCAGCAGGGGCAGGAGCAGGAACGGCAGCCATTACTGGAGGTAAGGGGAGCAGAACAGCCCTGCCAGCCCAGGCCCCGGTGAACATGCGCAGTTTCCAGTCAGGCTATTCCTAGTGTGGCTGCAGCTGGCTTGGTGCTGCTCTGCTCTCCTCACCTCCTGATGACAATGGAAGTCCAGCCAGCTGCAGCCACACTGGGAACAGCCCACCACAAGCTGTGTACTGGCTGGGGCTGGGGCCAGGGCCAGCAGCATGGCATGGGCTGCCCTGGGCCCCATGCAGAGCACTGCAGGGGCAGCCACTGACCAAGCAAGCTCTACAGCACATGCCCCCCACCTCCTCCTCCCTCCCCTCAACCCCAGCTGGCTCCCAGGCAGCCCCCCACACACACTCATGCACACATTGGGGATGCCAGTCTTTTTTAAATAAAAACTGAAGGGTTTAGGGCCAGATCCAGGTTGATTTAATGGATTCATGTAAGACTCGGGCAGAGTTTAGGCACATAAATTACAAATAGGAGTCCAGGTTGGCCCTGTTTCAAAGGAAAAAAATTCACTAGAACCAAGTCTCTAAGTACTTGGACTGGGACTTTATGTATGCTTGGAAGAAATCCACTTTGAGCACCAGGTGCCCAAGTTTCATTTGTTAGGATTCAAATCAGGGTCAGTTCCCAGAAAGACCCATTCCATTAATTTTACTCAGAAACACTGTGGTGGTGCCACCTATCTTTGGTCCAATAAGTTTCTTCTTAACATGATCTGTATTTAATCATTCTGGATTGAGTTCCATCAGAAATTCAGCAATCATCAATCCTTCATCTTGAATACTCCAGAACCAACATCTCCTTTTTAGATACGATGTTCAGTATCCAGAATGGTAAAATACAGACCACATTATACAAGAAACCCACAGACCAACATACATAGCTGCACAGAACCAGCAATTGCCCTGACACACTAAGAAAGCTATGATATACAGCCAAGCCCTCAGGTACCACTGAATTTGTACGGAGGAGAATCCAGGATTGCCACCTCACAAATCTTAAAAAGGCTTCCACTCAACAAGGGCACTTCTCCAGAGAGATAGACTGCACTTTTGAAAGAGCCACCCAGATATCATGTGAAGAACTGTTGCAGTACAGAAGAGAAACCCCCATGAATCTCACATCGCTGATTATGACATGTCACCCCTCTCTCAAACCTATACGGAAAATCCTCAAACAATTGCAACCTGTACTAGAAGGACACCCAATTCTTAAAGAGATCTTCTCAGAACCGCACATCCTAGCCTTCAAACAAGCACTGAACCTCACTAACCTCATCACCAAAAGTAAACTTCCTATGGCCCAAAACACACCAAACGGATCCAGACCGTGCCATGACAAGAAATGGAAAACCTGCCAACATATCTCCACCACCCCCACTATTACTACACCCCACAACAGAGCCATCAGAGTTCCTGGATCTTACAGCTGCACCTCCAGAAATGTGATATATCTCGTCCAATGCACCAAATGCCCTGATACAAAGGAGAGACCAAACCAGCTGCGCACTGGAATGAACGTGCATTGGAAATCTATTAAAGACAAGATACCCAATTACCAGTGGGGGCACATTTCTCACAAGAAAACCACTTTCTCTCCAATCTCTCAGTATTAATAATCAAAGGGAATTTACAAAACATTTTTCACAGACGAACCTATGAACTTCACTTCATCAGCCTCCTGGATACAAAAAATCATGGACTAAATATAGACATTGGATTTATGACACACTATAACCTGCCTGACATCTGACTCCACAGGTACCTCTCCACTATTTACTGTCACAACCCAAAGGGTGTGATTTTTGTTTTTGTGTGCTTCAGCACTGCTAAATTGTTCCCGCTAAATTGCAGCTTCCTTGCACGGTGGAGTTTTCTGCTGCAAAAGAGAACCCCGGTGCAAGGGAGAATTTCCCGCCAATTTGAAGCTTTCTTTGCAGGGTGCATTTCTTTGTTGCAGCACAGAAATGCTCATTGCAAAGA
>NW_005842518.1:681582-693028 GCF_000455745.1 Alligator sinensis
AAGAACCCACGGAGCCTAGCAAACTTCGTGTGAGTCCTTACGACCGGCCTCAGAGCTCTTCTACCCGGGTTCGAGTCCTGCAGGTTTATTTTCCCGTCGCCAAAACCCTTTGCGACGTACCCTCGTATTTTTCATCTTCCCGTCGCCGGAACCCTTTGCGACGTACCCTCGTGCCCTGCAGGTTCGAGTTTTGTTTTGTTGTCTGTCTGTAACCGCAACTCAAGCAAGCTTTCCAGCCTGCACCACTGCCATCTCGGTGTAAGTAAACAATCTTTTAAACTACCGATATGCATTTGTGCCTAATTCCAGCTCGATGGCCTTCCCTCTCCGACCCGGCGTGCCCGGGCTGCTGGCCACAGCCCGCGTGCAGCGCGGAAAAGGGCTCGGGGCGCTCCCGGCCCGCACATTTACCTGCTACATTCATCCCTCCTCCTCTCCCCCTAACCCCAGCCTGTCTCTCACCCACTGACTCCTCAGTTTACATCTTCACTGACTGTCTTTCTTGCATGTATATCAGCCTCTGGCCTCTTTACTATTCATCCCACCCAGGAAGAATACACACCAGCTGTAGATGCTTCCTCAGCCTGACAAAGGGTATTTAAATCCAAAAGCTTGCTAAGAAGCATTTTTCCAACTATTTGAGTTGGTCTAATAAAAGATATCAGATTTACCAAAAAAAGCCTTGTCTGCCTATAAAGAAAGATGTGCATTAATTAATTAAACTAATGAAAAATAGAAGCAGGCCAGCTTGTCTATGCTCCATTTAATTAAGGAATTATGTGAAATTCATATAGAAGGAAAATACGTTCCCACCTGAAAGATTTCATTTTGCCTGCAGCTTTCACCTCATTAAACTGAAGATATAATCAGATCAGAGAATGCAGGTAGTGAGATCATATACAGTAAACAGTAGTGTTAATATAATTAAAAGGGGAAGGAAAAGCTTGTGTGTGTTTTTAACATAGCAATCTTTCTTGCAATATCAGTAACTAATGAACAGAATACCAGACTATTTCTTCCATAGCAGTTTATGCAAATTTTAGAAAAATTATATAGTTTATCTTCCTTTTTGACTACTAAGCAAAAATGATAGGTAATGGCTAATACCACCACAAAGGATTATGCTTGTTCTGCATTCTCTATTGAAACAAATGGCAGAGAAAAAGACTGAAATTAGCAACAGAGAAGTTGAAAGAACTTTTGCAAACAGGCATTATACATATCTTCCCATTACCTCTGGAGAGAAAACAAAACAGATGTTCATCTGACTACGATGTGAGGTTTCCAGGAGGGGGGCAGAATCAATTAGATGCTTTTTTTTTTTTTCATTCTGAAAATACAAACCAAAGGAAGCCAAAAAACAGTATAGCCTACAAAACAGAAAACCCAACCTTCCATCAGAATCCCCGGTAAACGAGCTAGCATTTCATGTTACAGTCCTAATTTCTGTGGCTTATTCTACTGGAATGGAACAGAATGCTCAGCCCTTTGATTTACTGAAGCACTGAATTCAGTTCATTCAGAACTGTCAGGTAAATGAAACACCACTGGGTGATTTATCCAAAGTGAGAAAGCATTTGATTTATCCAGCTGGATTTTTTGAACCCAAAGCCACAGCTGCCATGGATCCAGAGCATAATCTCCAAAGAGCCATTTTTTTTTCTGTTTTCTGCCCAACTTCACCTTTTATTTTGTAACTGCTTATGGCATTATGAAATATTTAAAAAATCATTCTTTTTGCTATGCAGCTCTTATAGCTCTACATTTTGCTATACTGAAAACTCATTTTTTAAATTGCCCATTAAATATCAATTTATTTCTCAAAGCCACTGGAAATTCCTCTTCCAGGCTAACTCAAAATTTGTTCCATGGTTTCATCTTACAGTAAATTGGGTATTACTAAGTCAATTCAAAATTATAAATCGCCTTTCTTCCTTCATTTGTTTTGAAGGTTCCTCTCTGAGATGTAGAGCATGAACCAATGTTCTAAACTTTAAACTACATACTCTATTTACTGGAGACAGAAACTTAAATCTGCACTGTGTAAGTCTAGATAAATGGCCACGTTTCCTGAAAGGTTAACACCTTCCTACCCTGACTCACTCTGGGATTCTTGCATGCAGTCACCAACATCAAACATGTTCCATTTTATTTATTAAAATACCACTTCCCTTAAGGCAGCCCATTTTTGCGGGCCTTTCACTAGTAAATTTTCACTGCACTTTTATTCCCTTCATGGCAAATATTAGAGAGAACCTGGGCCACTTTTAACATGCACCATTATTTATATAATACAGTAAAATGTGAGAAATATCTATGCATTTCATTATGTCCTCTGAGGTCTTTTCCAGAATAAACCCCTTAGATCAATTCTTCCTCCCCACCCCCCACCCCCAATGAATCTGACTTCTTGTATAGAGGTCACATGATTATTTTCATTTTATGATGAATACCACTTCATTTTTATGAGGGGTACAAATTCTGAGAGTTTATTACACTAGTCAAGGAAACAATATAAAACAGCATAAAGAAATAAGGAAGCACAAGCAATATCATTTGTATTATTGACTCTGTTCTTCTGCTGGCTGGGTTTTTTGCAGTCTTAAGATAATTAATTTTCATCGTGTCATTGTTCAATCTGTAGGCACTATTATGCCAAGATTCAGTGGTCAAATGTCAGTATGAAGTGAACTTGAGACCATACTCTGCTGAAGAATCCTGTTTACCATCACATTTGATCTTTTTCCTTGTATTAAATTCTCCCATATCCCTGGCTAAAATAACCATCATCCATCAAAGAGTATGAGAGCAGGAGTTATTTAAAAGTGGTAAATCTGTCTGTGAACATCTATCTGTTAGAACTCTGCATTTAAAAAATTATGAAAAGTGCTTGCCGTTTATAATTTAGAGGCATTTTGATTTAGCCATTTGGTACAACGTGTTTTTCACAGTTTGAATGTGGATATACTCATAATTCAATAAAGTGATTTTCCTTTGCTGCTGTCTGAAATATACGTGGCATACAATATACTGAAACTCCCATCTGAGAGCATTATGTGCAGAACAAATGTAGACTATAAAAGTGAAGGAAATCATGGATAACAGTGTTTAAATCTGTGGAATTACACAGGTACAAAATCAAGCTAAGTTAGAACGTACAAACTCCAGATAGTAAAAATGAGGAAGGCCTAGGTGTACTGCCAAACACAAAAACAGTACTACTGAAAAGAATTTTTCTTACAGCATTCTTGCACAGAAGAAATTGTGCACATGTGTACATACCCACAGTCAAAAAGTAATGCCACCTCATTTTTATTTCCTAAGCAAGCCATGGACATGGGAGGTGTTCTTGTTGCCTTCTTGCCTAGAGTAGCCACAGTAAACTCAGAGGTTTATGTCAAGACCCAGATGAAACTGAAACATTACATTCAAAGAACCTGACAGAGACATGACAACACTAGCCCACACACCAGCTTGTGCACCACAGAAGCAATCTCATCATTTGGATAGTCTGTGCCGACCCAACCTCCATACAGCCCAGAGGATCAAAGATGAACCATGAGGATGACAGTGAAGCGATGGAGGTGGTTCAACAGTGACTGTGTAACAAGGACAAGGACTTTTACAGTGTCAGGACACATGCTCTTGTTCGCTATTAGAAAAAAAGGCTATGGATGGAAGAGACAAGTAGGGCTAGGTACAGATGTTACACCTACTGATCTTTAACTGCACAGAAAGCGCTCTAAATCCATAACTGAATAGACGTTTATGACTCTTAGAGCACTTTTAAAATGGCAGATCATGCTCTAGTTAACCCTCGGCGGATGTGTAATAACTTAAAGTACTGTTAGAGCACTTTATCAAACATGAGTGCCAGAACTCATCAAGGATTAACTTAAGAGCACGATCACCACCATCTTAAGCAGTGTTGCACAGGGCTGCACTCTAGCCTCAGGCAGAGCTTTCTGCTCTGCCCAAGCTCCCAGCCAGCCCCGCTCCCTCAGCCTCTGATACCAGCCCCACCTCTTCCCTCCAGCCAGCTGAGTGCCGCAGCCTGGCTGGGGAGAAGAAAGGGTCCAGAATCTAAGATCTGCAGCAGCCCTGGCTGGGCAGCAGTGCACCACTGCCCAGCTGGGGCTGCTGTTTGGGAAAGGCTTTGGGGTTTGTTTCCCTGCCACAGCCCTGGCCAGGTAGCAGCACACTGCTGCCTGGCCTGGCAGGGGGACTGTGGGAGAAAGGGGTTTGGGGTCTCTTCCCCCCTCTCAAATTGGTGAGAGATTACAGAGAAAATCTCCTTCAACTTAAATGCTGGTATATGTTTCTTGGTAGCTATCCAGAGACTGAGTCTAGAGTTTGTACTCTCTAAAAGTAGTAGCCTTTCTCCTTTATTATCACTTATTAATCATTCAAGCTCTCACATAAAGATCCACTGCAACAGTCCACTATTACTGAAAGTTATACGCAGAGCAATGTAGCATCGGGCTTCAGAGAGTGGGGACAGATGGGCATTACAGTGCTCAATGACCATAACTTTGGCAACAGCATTTGGACATGTGCCAAAATGTGCATTAAGTGGAACAAATAAGAGGAAGTTGAAATGGTAGTTTGACCTCACAGATATGGTGATGAAATTCATGATATAAAATCTGGTCAAATTTTGGATGCGGAGGAGAAGAGCAATGAATCCAAGATGTTTCCTTCATTGTGGGTCAGAAAAAAAAACTTACTAATGTAAAATATAGTCAAAAATCAAATAAAATAACCATTAGTTTGTAGGATTTCAGCTCATATATAAATTCAAGGATATTACCAGTTCTGAGTTCATTCATAAAGAATTATATCTACCAAGCATAATCAGTGTTTGTTTCAGACTTAGTACTTTGAATTTAGAGCTGAGCAGTGTTTTGTTTTGTTAGCAAAAAAAGCAAGTCTAAGACTTTATAACTGTTAAATTATGGGCTATCACATAAATATGCATTCATGTTTAAAAATACATTTTTCCCTCATCAAGCTGATTTTGGCTATTAGTTTTTGTAGCTACAAAGGTTATTTTCAGACAATAGAAAGTCACTTCTCTTTTTTTAAGAGGATTGGTTTCATAAAATGCTGAATACCTCTTTGAAGGAGAAAATTGCTTTCAGTATAAGCCTTTGCTCAAAGGTAGAGCCATACAGGGAGTCTGACAAATGGATTAAACCTATGCTTATTCTCAAGTGGATTGTTGGCTACAGTGTTGTAGTTACTCTAGTGGTATCATAAAACTGATATATATATATATATATATATATATATATCAGTTTTATGAAACCACTAGAGTAACTACAAATAATAAGTTTTCCAGATAATGTTTAAACCAACCTATACAAGACTAACAGCAGGGATACAGACTGGGATTTTCAAATAAGCACAACTTTCTTAAGCATTTTGAGGTTCAGCCATAATTCACTACTAAATTCTATATGAAAGTTTAAAACCTAGAAGATAGATTTCATTCTCTATTAAGCTCTAGAGATTACTAGTCTCATTTCTATGAAATCCTATTGGTATCATCCCTAATATGTTCACTGATCTTTGGCCTGGGAGAGGCATCTTTTTATTTATTTTTTTAATTTTGCTTTTGGTTTTGTTATTGCTTCTTTTTGGAGAGTATATGAATTTTGCTCATTTATATTAACATTTTCTAAAAAGTTTATTTTGGAATAAATAGGCCATTATACATTCTTCTGAACCTCAAAAAATAATTCCCAAATTTGAACCAGACAAAAACCTAAACAATACTTACATGCGGAAAGTGATTATAAAGTTAGTTTTAATCACTATTAGAGTCTTGTTGCACATATATTGTGGCAGTACTACAGAGGAGATATCACCTACTTGATATTACTGTTCAGATAATGAGATGTGAATTAAAAAGAACATTTAAAAACTGGACAAATTGACCTGGGAAAGCATATTTGACTAAATAATATATAAATGTTACCATGCAATTTCTTCTAATATGATTGGCTTTTCCTATTACATGATTTTCTGACTAATGGAAGATTTGGAAAAAAACAGATAGCTCTATTACATTGTGTGGATTCCTAAATAAGACATGTAGAAGTGTCTATTGCAGGGGTGGCCAATCTATGGCACAGGTGCCATGTAGCAGATCAGAGAGGGGACACACAGAAGCAGATAGGGCAGGAAGCAGAAAGCAGAGCAGCAGAGTGGGCAGGGGAAGGGGACTGGAGTGGTACTTGGGGAGAGTACAGGGCTAATTTGTGGCATGCTAGCCAAAGAGACTAGAACCCTACTGGTCTATTGCATCTGCAGAGAAAGGATGTTGGGAGTATTAATTTTCCTGACCTACTTTTCATATATCAGTAACACTAACAAGTTCTCTACCACAAGTAATTACATTTAGTCTATGCTCATCCTTCTATGCAGAGCTAGTGGTTTCCTGGTTTCATGACAGAAGAGTTCTTAGAGTTAAAACCCCTTCTTGATCTCTTGCTCTTTGAACCTGCAGGTGGTGAAACGTCACTGGGAGAGATGTTGGGAGGGACTGCTCTCAGTTTATCGGGCCAGAAGAAAAGTCTCCAGATCAACATGCTAATGATCTCTACTATGTAAGCTAAATGAAATTATTAAAAAAAAAACAACCTATTAAAACATCCATTGATAAATAATCATTACTTCTAGAAGGAAGCTAAAGAAATGTTCTAAGATAAAGTTTGTGAAAGCCTTTTTCAGAAGGAATAAAAAGAAGCGCTCTCACATTTGAGGAGGAGGTGATTTAAGGAATTCAATTTAAAGCAAAGAAGGAATGTAATTTACATTGCTGAGTTTTTTGAGGGAGAAGGGTATGTCTAGGGAAAGGGCCTCAGAGTAGGTAGGATTTGTACATCTGATGGTGAGGAGGCCTTTGAATGCAGAGATATACATTCAAAGGCAGAAACTAGAGAAGAATCTTAAACAGCTATTCTCAACTAAAAACTAAAAGATTATTAGAACAGGATACATAATTGTACATTATATGTGTACATACTATTCTTTGAAATAATTCTTGAGTTTATATAGATGGGTATTTGCATTTACTATTCATGAGGAAACTAAACAATCACTTTTCATTTAAAACATTTCTAGGTATTACCTGTTGGGGGAGATGTACTATAATTTTAAAACTGACACATCTTACATTTGTTCTTTCTTTCACACACCAGTTATTAAAAAAAACCCTACAATGCTGCTAAAATACAGGGTCAATGAGCTCCTCCTGCTGGTCTGTATCAAGCCAGCACCTGACTATTCAAGAGCTGTCCCATCTATTGAACAGCTACAGCACAGACAGAAAGGGAAACAAAAGGCAGGAAAACATAAATGGGATAGGACAGGAAACCAAGGATTGGTTTAAAATGAGAGGGCTAAAAACAATCAGGGAAGAAAGAGTACTTGACAGTATTCTTTAAATATATTCAACCTTGTTAAGTGGGTTTGGACTGATCAAAACATTCTTAGCTTGTTCTACATTGTTGGGTAATGCTACTGAACAACAGATGCACTATGAAAACATACTTATGAAAACACACAGCATTATTAAAATTAAACTCCTAAGGATGTAGTATATAGACATGTGAGACTCAGTTACAAACAATTTGTTGCAGCCTTGTCAAGCACTGAGCAATTTTATGCTGTACACTTGACAGTGCTTGTCCTGTCCTGAATTAATAATTACTTCTCAGCCTCTCTGTAAAATGTCTGAGTCAAAGGGAACCCACAACTACACCAGACTTGCTAACCCAGTGGGGAAAACCTGCCATGCATGCTGGATCTGCAAAGCTTGAGTGATTTGAGAGTAGTCAGAAGAATCAGCTGAGAAAGCATTTTATGAATAGGATGGTAGAGCCAGTTGCTTTATGACTTACCTTTTTAAAGGGTATGTAGCCTACCCAGTCAGTTCCAGAGCAGACAAGAGAAAATTCAGCAATCTGTTAAAAAGAATGCCTTTTCAGATTTTCCTAACCCATTACCATTTGAGAATATTTTTTTAGTACATTAAGGGCTGGGAGTTATTTCTCTGACCTTTTATTCTATCACTCACAACCTCACCTTTTTTCTGAGTGATATCACATATGTTTAATTTCAGGCCTTTGAATCTTAAGTGGCAATTTCATTCTCATTTTTTCTGTTTTCATGCCATAACTGTTTTAACTATTCAAATCTCCATGAATCTTCTTGGTGCCTTGTTAACACACCAAAATAACTGGTCAGTGCTCTGTTCAAAGGCAATTCCACTATTTTCTGCTTACTATTGTGCTCCATAAATATGGATGTCAGATGTTATTTGATATACAGCATATACAGGCCTAGGACATCCCAGTTTTTTTTCCATTTAGGACCTTGTTCTAACTACTTTGATATATTGTCCTCATGTGTATTATGTTAAAACTTAGCATTTATATATATATTATTATATATTATAAATTAATTCTGAACATGCCTGCAGAGTAGATGAATGTCATCTTTACTTTACAGGTCTAAAAACTGAAACAGAGGTTAATGTTGGTGATATATGCAAGATTATTGAATATGTCAATTAAGAACATGGGTCAGCAACCTATGGCCTACAACTCAGATCTCCCCACGAAACCATTGAATCTGGCCCCTAAAGCTGAAGCTTTGGTGGTGTTCAGCAACAGGGGCTTTGCCACCCTGCACCACACTGGACTATGCACTCTATAGCCAGGGGGCTGGGTGGTGATAAGCTTTCTCATGCTGTGCCATAGTCCAACAGTGAGGAGAAGTAGTGGCATCAGCAACAGCTAGGTCCTAGCCCTGGCCCACCCTGGACCCAAGCCTGGCAATTCCAGCCTGCTGCCAAGGGTTATGAAGCAATGGGTTAGAAATCTTCCTAACTCCCAACTTAAACCAAGCTGCACCACATACATGAATTGCCAACAGAGAAAATACACATATTTCTTGGTGACCTCTTTCACAGATAAGCTGAATCTGCTGAAACTGGACTGCAAATGGCTAGAACACAAGGGGCAGAAGTCTTCTGCCAAACCTATTTCACTGTATCACAGGCTACAAGTGACTGAAGGAGGCCATTATAACAAGCAAGTACCAACTAAGGTGAAGTGAGCCTTGCCACTGCCCTTCTCCAACCACCCCTGCAGGAGCAGCAGAAGAGGATTCCCATCACAGGTGGAGGTGAATGAACAATGGATTTTTTGCTTCTGTCAAAAGTTTGGTTTGACAGAACAGAAACTTCAGTGAAATAAAAAATTAAGAAAAGAAAATTCGAGTTGACTGAAAACATTTTGCTTAAGTCAAAACTCTTTCATTTCAATTTGAACAAAACATTTTGTTTGACTTGAAACCAAACATTTTCATTCATTTTTTAGAGATTTTTTTATACTTTTTAAATTTAGGTCAATTTTTAAACAAAAAAATGCCATTTCCAACTAAAGTATTATGACATTGTCATAATTTCCCCACTTTTTTTCAGCGGATACTACTTGCTAAATTCAAATTGAAGATCATAAGCAGCTTTGGTTTCCTCATACCCACATTTCTTAATCTAGTCATAATTAATCAAACAAAAAACCCCACTCAGTTCTACATACAAGCTATTTTAAAAGAATGTTATGCTGTCCAAAGATTCTCCAATAAAGCAATTGTCCAAGGGTTAAGCTAGGCTGTACTTGGGGACATTTTGCACTGCTAGAGAAGTGAAAATTAGCCCTGACAAAGAAGAATGTATGTTTATTTCAACTGACTGTGCGGGTACTTGTTTGGTAAATGCACTGTTTGATTCAATCTTTGGTAAATCGAATCAACACTGGGCACAAGCAGCCTGAAACTTAATATGGTGCATACAATAGGAGTAATATGGGTAGGATGAAAAGGAATTAGACGTATGATATTTCTGCTCCTTTAAAATGAAGTAGCATGAGCACCATTTGTTACTTGAGTGTTAGGTCAGAGGGAACTTTGATTACTACATTGCAGCAGTGATCAGGATGGATTCTTTTCTTCATCTCTTCATAGTTAAGAGGTTGCAACTATTTTGTTCAGATTAGGTTTCTACAGGGCTCCATACTATTTATCAGATTAGGGCAGTGGGTGCCTACCTTTTGGCAGGCATGCAACAAATTAGCCCCACACACTCCAACTGCCACTCCAGTACCTTTCTCCCAACTGATCTGCTGCTTTCTGCTCCCTGCTCTGCGCTTCTTCATCAAGCTGCTTTTCCACTTTCTGCTTCCTGCCCTGTGCTCCTTGCCTGATATGCAGGGATCCTGGTTTTCTCTTTTTAAAAACCCTAAATCCATGTTTTTCTACAATTAAAATGAAATGCCAAGATAGATAGATAGATAGATAGATAGATAGCATGTGGCCCAGGTACACCCAGAGAATGTGCCCTGTCCACAACTGGAAGGAATGGTGTGGTCAGGCAAGAGTACTGTGAGAGGGGCCTGCCACTGGGGAGCAGTTTCCTCTTTTCTCTATAGAGCCAGGTCGGGACAAAGCTCTTAACTATATACAAATTTATTGCTATACAAAAATAAATATGAATAAGAAATATTAAATATTTACAGTAGACTTGGTATGTGACACCTTATACAATAACCTGCAATCAACACATTGCACCATTTTGAGGGACTGCAGAACATAGAACAGGTAACTGGGAACTCAGTACAGGTGATCCACAGTGCAGGCAATAATTAACCCCCCTGCACAGATGAATATTAACACCCTGGAACAGGTAAGTCAAGGCATCAACCCAGTAAACACATATAAGCATCAACTCAGATAAACCCAGGTAAATTGAGGTAGCAATGCAATAGACATACACAGGCAAGTTTAGGTAATAGGCAGTAAACATATATGGGCAATGAAACAGGTAAACCAATATAAAACCCCTTAAGGAGTATCCATAATTATTATGCCTGTGCAGAGCGACTAATATTCACTTCAGATTCAGATTCGGCCAATTCGGGGAACAGTGATTTGATCCAGTGATTCAAATCACTGTTCCGAATAGATTCGGCCTAATCTGATTTTGAAATTCGGCCGCTGCCAAATCAGCCAAATCTCTGAATCAGCCCAATCCCCCACCTGCTCTCCCACTCCATCAATGGCTGCCCCACCCAGCCCCAGCTCCCAGCTCTTTAAAAAAAAAAAAAAAAGTCCCAACTCACCGGCTCCTGCCAGGCGGGGGGACAATCCCTACTGCCCTATGGTGAGTGGGGGGCTCTGCCATGAGCCCCCCAACCTCTGCCCACTCTCCCAGCCCTCCCCATGACTGCCCCACCCAACCCTGGCTCCCATTTCTTTAAAAAAAAAAAAAAAAGCCTGCACTCACCAAGTGGTGGGGTGATCCCTGCTGCTCCCCACTGCCCCATGCTGCAGGAGGGGCTCTGCCATGAGCCCCACAAGCCCCCACCGCTGTTGCAGC
>NW_005842518.1:693059-695031 GCF_000455745.1 Alligator sinensis
GACACTCAGGGGGACTAGGGGATCAGGCAGGGGATGGGGCCTGGCAGGAGTCCCCCCCTGGGCCCTTCTCCCCCTCCTTCAGTCCCCCCCCAGCCCACTACTTACCAGCATGGAGTCTGGGTCCAGCTCCCTGTGACGATGAGCAGGGGCTGCCCAAATCTCCAAAGCTCTCCAAATCTTTTCTGAATCGATTCAGAGAGCTTCAGATCAATTTGGATCTTTTTATTGGTCTCCTGATTCAATTCAGATTTGGAGATTCGGCTGTTGAATCAAGCCGAATCAAGCCAAATCTCCTCCGAATCGAATTGGCACCCAAGCTTCTCACAGCCCCAGTAATTATATTAACATCAACAGTACAAAACAAACATCAAACACAAAATATGAGGTGTGCTCAGCACCCCATAGGGTATTCCCTGGAGCCCCTTGTCTTTAGAGCCCAGGATGTGAACACACATACCCACAATAGAGGAAGGTGGAGGCTGCATACTCTCCCTTCCTAAGGCCCACTGCCCTGTGGGACCTGCTTCCCGAGCACCTCATGGTTCCGCTCAGGAGCAGACAAGGCTCATCCCCTGGTGGCCAGTCCCACAAAGGCCTCTCTCCAGTGGTGCCTCTGGCTCCTCTCAATTGCCTGGTGCCCCACTCTGGGCACCCAGGGCTCTCCTGCTGCCTGGAGTAGTGTCACCGCTGGCTCTGAGCCCACCTGGCCTCCCACTGGGTCTTCCCTGATGGCCCTGTGTCCTGCTCCGGGCACCAAGGGCTCTGTGGCTAAGCCAAGTCACACTACCCAGGCTTTGGCTGTCCAGCCTTATGCTGGGGCTTTCTCTCCCAGTCTCCACTCAGGGCTCCAGGGGCTCTTTTAGCAATTCTGAGCCATGATAGCAACTTCGGCTGCCTGGCCTCACACTGGGACCACTGGCCCAAGCTTCCCCAAGCGGCTCCCAGGGCCTGGATCTGTCCACCATCCCTGTGCGCCATGGACGGACCTGAGCAGCCTTGAGCTGCTTCCAGGGTCTGGGCTCTGTGCACTGATCCATGCACTGTTGGAGCCTCCCACTGCTTGGATCCCCAAGCAGCATCTTCAGGGGCTCTGGCTCTGCCCTCTGGGCTGCTCTCCCCAGCTCTTCTGGGCCCTGCTCTTCTTGAGTTCCTCGCCACGTCTGCCCCACGTGCCGAGCACACTGAGCTTTTATTTACACAGAAGGCCCCACCCTGAAGTCTGCCAGGCCTGCAAAGCATGATCTTCAATCAGGTCCAGGGGCTCTTTGTCATCGTCACCCTCCTCTGCCCCAAGCAGGGGTGGGGCAAGCTTTTACCTAATTGGTGGGTATGCAATCCAAAGCATCTTTCTCCAAGCCTGGCTTGCCAGGCAAAATCAGCAAGCCTGCCCCATCAATTGAATACAATGTTTTATTGTTATGTTTACCACTTTAAAGCTATTTGGAAGCCTACCAGTGCCTCAATCATTACAATAAAATAAATTACAAATACCTATATATTTTGGCATTTGATTTTGGTTTTTCTATCATAGAAAATCAGAGCTAGAAAATCTCACCTGCTGCTTTGGGGTGCTGAGTAGCCTTGATATGCCAGTGCCTTGCCCCTGCCCATGCCATTGCCCCTCACCTCTTCCAGCCCTGCTGGTGTTCCTCACTCCTGATCTGCAGTCCCTGGGCCCTGCTGTTGCCCCTCAATCTAGGCCCACAGCTCCCTGGCCCCGCCAGTGCCCCTCACTCCCAACCCACAGCCCCCCACCCCTGCAGCTCTGCTGGTGCCCCTCATTCCTGATTGGCTGCCCCACCCCTAGGCCCCAGCCCCACAGTGTATGGGGAAGGTGATGTGTACCCCCCCATGCCCTTCCGATGCATCATCTGTGGGCCTGACCCCTCCCCATGAGTGTGCACAGTGGCAGGGAGCCGCCCCCCACCACTCCCAGGACTAGGCACCAATGGCTCCATCCCACTCCATAGCC
>NW_005842518.1:695047-718479 GCF_000455745.1 Alligator sinensis
CCTGCCTGCTCCCGCCCCTGCCCCTGGGCCCTATGCACTGCCCTGGTTGGGTAGCATGCCTGGCCTCAGCCACCAACTGCCAGTCCTGCCCCACTCCCTTCCTCACTATGTGGGCATGGTGCAAGCTGCCACCACCTCTATCTCTGCATGGGTCACCTATGTCCCTCCCCCTTGACTTATCTACACGGAGATCCAGGAGCTGCTCTCCACCATGCTACCTGGCTGTATTGCTGGCCACATGTATGTGTGTGTACACACATGGACATGGCACCCCCTGCCTCTGATCACCCTCCTCCCACTCTTCCCAGCCCCAAGCAACCCCTTGCAGGCTCTACCAGCCTGTAAAGAGAAGCCTATGGTTTCCTGGGTTTTTCTCCTTTAAAGGGGAAGATCCATGATTTTCTTCTTTAAATGAGAAAATCTGTATTTTTCCACAGGAAAAGGGAAATCCAGATCCCTGCTGATATAATACTTTGTTTTCTTCTCCTTGCCCTATCTGCCACTGTGCTACTTGTCCCTTCATCAGTCTGCCATGTACTACACACAGAGGCTGTCCATGACACTTTTGGCACTTGTGCCCTGAGCTAAACTATTGGAATGCACTCTTCAAAGGGCCTGCCCTTTAAACTACATTCAAACTGAAGCTGCCGTGGTTTTCAATGGCCATGTTGTTAATAGAATAGCTTGCCTCTGCCCCTGTGTCACACTGGTATAGTCACAATCTCCACGGAAGAGTTCAAGCCAGAGCCTCTACTCTTTAGAAGACAGTCTCAAAGAGGAGGCCTCTTCTTTGGAATTCCCTCTCTTTGGTCCAAAATTGTTGCTATGTTCATCCCTACTCGATGAAAACTACACTGCTAGTGTCCCAAAAACACAAGTCCTTGGCCCTCTGCTTTTAATGATGCAAGCAAATAACATGCATTTCAATATGACCAAATATAATGTACATCAAGGAAGAAAGAAAACAGGGCAAAGTGGAGGGACTGAGGAAAAAAAAACCTTAGAGAGCACAGTGAATAGGTAGACAGGGCAGTGTCAAGTAGGACAGAATAACTTATTTTACCTCTGCACTTGGCACTGATGCAACTGTGATGAGAATAGTATATCTAGTTCTGATGTCCACAGTTTGAGAAGCATTCTGAAAAATTAGCAAAGGTTCAAAAAACAGCCACATGAATGATTAAAGGATTAGGAAGAAAAAGTGTTATAGTAAAAGGCTCAAAAGCCACAATATACTTAGCTTTTCAAGGAAAAAAATTAAGGCACAAAGATTAAATAGGTACCTGGAGAATAAATGTGTGGATAGATAGCTCTTCAGTCTAACAGACCAAAGTATAAAAAGGGTCCACTAGCTGACAGTTGAAGCCAAACATATTTGGGTAGAAACAAGGTTCAGCTCTGTAACGGCAGTAGTAATGAACCACTGGAACAACTTGAATGTGTTTTGGTAGTTTCTCCATCACCAGAATCTTTTAAGCAAGACCAGATATTTTTCTGAGAGAGATCCTCTATTTCAACCACAGCTATTGAACTTGAAGCAGGAATTAATTCCAAGCAGTTCTATGACCCGTGTTATGCAGAAGGTCAGATTAGATTATCACAATGGTCCCTTCTGGCTTAAATGCTATGAATCTATAAATTTCTCTTCCCAGGCTTTGGGTACGAGGAATAAACTGAGTGCTGGAATTTCTACAGAAGGCTGATCTTTTCCCATCCTGATTTAAGGAAGCCTGCTGCCTTTCTGGTTCTAAAACTGTGATTATACTTTAACTATATGGAAAAGTTGTCCAAAACTGGAAAGGACATTTTATGTTCCATTTAAATCCAAGAAATAAATACATAAACCAAAAGTAGACTTGTCATAGGCAAGTTGCCCAGAAAGGACTACACTTTGTGTGCTCAAGCATTTTATGATTCTATTATACAATATGTGGATAAGGAGGCCTACCTTGACCATACTGGACAGGTTAAATGCTTAAACTCACAATTTATATCTTGAAGGGCAAGAGAGGCAGCCTTACTATACAGTTAAGTATTTTTGGCCCAGTCACAATTTTCTGTAGCTGCAATGTATTTTAATGTAGGGTACATGCTGCTTTCTATCCAGATATTTACAGCTCACATTACAATAATATCTTTCATGGCAAATGAATATATTCTAGTGAAGACCTCTTTTAAAGCATAACAGTTACTTAATTTGAAGGATAACTCCAAATATTATGCTGGTTGTTATTTCTACTATAGTTGAAAATGATTTGATATTGTTCAAACATAGCTTTGATTTCTTCCTCCAACAAATTTATTTTACATATCAATTCTTTATATGCTTATTTCATACCAGTAATTGAAGGTCTTACAAGCTTTTTAATTTTGGCCATAAAATGTGCAGAGCCTAGCAAAGAACTCTCTTACCGTTATATTTCAGTGAAGTGTTAACAACATTTTATACAGAAATACTTTGGAACAATGAACTGAAATGGACCAAGAAATGCTTAGTGAATGATGCAGATGAATTATTTCACCATGAAGTTCTAAATAGGAATATAAAGACAATTCATAGTGAAGAACCGTCCTTTTTGCTTTCTACATTTTAGCAATGACCTGTCTTTTCAGAAGGGACAGGAAAAAATACTGTATAAATCAGCAAGAGCCAATCATTTTGGCAGCTGTGCCACAAGGTAAGCCCCATACCCTCCCCAAATACCATTCTGATCCCCTTCCCCTGCTTGATCTACTGTTCTGCTTTCTGCTCCCTGTCTGATCTGCTGCATGCTACACATACTGGCTGCCTGTGTCACTTGTGACATGTGAACCACCAGTTGGCCACCACTCATACAAATAGTTCATCTGATCAAGAGTGTTAATCAATATTAACATCCATTTTGTTGGTCACAAACCTTCTGTCTTAGTAGTCAAACTCAGCAGGATGCCAGGATAACATTTTCAAAAAACTTATGTAACTTAGGAGCTTACATTTGAATTTCAAAAGGGGTATGCCAAAGGTGAGGGAGGGGGTGTCGCTGGTGTCTCAGGCCCCCACAATGGCAGAGAATTAAGGAAGCAAGATATGTTTACATGACCCCACGAAGTAGACCATAACCTCATACGACAGAGACAGGCACGGGAAGAAAGGATAAAAAGAACAGGTGGCCCCTACTAGTCAGATATGACCCCAAATCAGAGTGGTTTAATCCTGAGTACATGAGCAAGACTCACCAGACAAGCAACTGAAACATTTCTCAATACCATTAGGAATACCAGCACGCTCCAACCAATGCCCAGTGCTGCAGAGAAGGGGAAATAAAAGCCACCAAAAGCCAAATAAGTTATTTTAGGGGGAAGAGAGGGGCATCTTCCACCTCTGCAGACAACCAGTAGAAGACCTTAAAAAGAAGTCTTTATATGCACTACAGTATAGGGCAACAAGTATTGTAAACATTAATTTAAGCAGAAGGGAAACTAACATTTCTGCAATAATTCAGATAGGCCTGGAAAAATTAACTGGACAGGTATTCCTTAATGTACACACAAAACCATGGAGTGCCCCATAATCTAAACTAAAACTATCCTCAAAACACAAAATCCCATTTCAAGCCATACAATACTAAAAGCCTATCACCTCTAACATAAAATAACATCAGTGCTCAAATTCCTTCTAAAAATATCAAACTGGGACAATAGGTATCAGAATTTTTTTTTCAATTAAAGTTCCAGCAAAACTGAAACTTTCAGCAGTTTCCTTAAAGCATTTTGATATTTACAGAGCAGCAGTCTCCAACAGAAATGGTTTCAGAGTTTTTTCTAAGCAGCAAAGGGCATTGTTACATGTTGCACTTTGAGACGTTCAAATGTTGATCGATGCTAATGCTTGCTTGAGTTTGGAGCAGTCAAACCTTAAGGCTAAAAACCTTCTCTGACTGTCCCCCACCTGCACACCTGTGACTTGTCACTAGAGGGCTGGTGAGCAGGGGCCTGACAAGGAGCTACAGCTGTGAGTTGCCACTACAGGGCTGGTGAGGCAGCACAGGCTTTGGGGCGTCAGGCCAGTCTTCTGTTCCTGGTGGGGGGGGGGGGGGGGGGGGAGATGGATTGTGGATGGGGTGAGATTATGAAGCTGGGAGGCACAGAGTTAATGGGAAGGGGGACGATAATGAAACGGGAGGTGGAAGGGAAATGGGGGTAGAGGGAGGGTGATGAAGTGAAGTCAGTCAGTCACTAAAGGGTAAAATAAAAAGTAGGAAGAAAAAGAATTTAAAAACAAATAAAGAGGAAGTAAATTATAGAAGGTCTTATATTTCAATAAATTGGGATTTGAGATTGGGGTGTGGGAGTTGCTGGTCATGCTTCCTGGGGTGGCTGGGAGTGGGAAGATACTTTTGGGGAAGCTACTGCCCCTACCCCAGGAAGGAAGCCTAACGTCATGGAAACCAAAACCAGCCCCCTACCTTTTTCCCTCTCCACCACCCCAAGACCCTGCTCCTGGACCCACCCATGCCCTGTGACATGGCTAGCGGGCATGTGCTCTGCAGGCTGTTTGTGCAGGGTTGCATTCATGGGGGCAGGTAATAGAGTTCTGGGGTAGAAAGTTTGTCCACACAGAACAGGAGGGTGTGGGAGAGGACACTGCATCTAGGGTGCTGAAGGACTGCAACTTGAGTGGCTCATCTGTGGGGAGTGGCCTCAAAGTAATGGAACATGAGCTGGGTAACAGAGAGCAGAGATAAACCTGCCCTGCAGTGGCATAACTTTAAGCCACCTAAAGTGTGCTTAAAACTAGTTTCATGTGTTAATGTGTGCACAATCCAGGGAGCTCTGTGCCTAACCCAGGGCTGTACAGCCTGCTACATGGAACAGGTATATAACAGCTATTTAAATTGTCAAAGTACCCACAGCCTGCTTGGCATCTAGCCATCATGCTCCTGAGTCATTTTCAAAGTAACATCTAAATTTTACCCCTAAACACTGTTTTACAGTAATCTAGATCACATGCATAGAATAATTCTACATATGAATGTCTGAATGTAGCTACACGTGCTTTAAAGAAGTTAGGCTCTTTTTAGATATGTTGCTGAATCAGGACATAATTGTTTACATAATTGCCCATCATTACACCTGGCCAGTTTGCAAGTGGAACTCCATCAAGAGAAAGAATGACATAGCACCACAGGTAAATGTTGACTTTTTAATGGCCATCCCCGTAAATAAAAGTATGTAAATATGTTCCATAGAGGTTCACAAAATTAATGCAGTGCACGAGCTTGGCCTCAAAGCTAGAGTATTTCTGATAAAGTAAAATTCTGTGATACTGTACAGCTATGTTTTATAATATTAAAATTTAGGCTTTTATCATGGTGACTTCTAATAACAAAATAGCTTGGCACAAACAGGAGCAGGCTGTTTTATTTATTATTTTATTATTAAATACAGTATTTATTATTTTATTTATTATTTTGTTATTAAATACAGTATTTACCTAAATCCAAGGCAACTTTGAATTTAAGACAATCCTTCCTCCCATAATTAGAATCTATGCATGGAAAATTATTGATTTGCTACAGTTTTTCACATATAGAATCTTGTTAGTAGAAATTCATCTTAAATTTGTTGCCCCCCATCCACTGCTGTAGCAGGGAAAGCAGCAGCGGAGGGCAAGGGGCCAGAGTTTCATCTGCCCCTTGCCTCCCCTACCTATCCCCCTGCCTCTCCATGCCTGGCCCCTGCACAGAAAGATTGCAACAGAAAGGGTCTCAGGCAGATGAGCAGGAGGGAAGGCAGCAACTTCAGCCTAGGTGCAGTAAGCTGCCCGTTAAGATGAGGAGATGCATCTGTAGCTGATCAAAAGAGTGCCTGACTGGAAAGGGGAGAAGCCCAGGGGATATGAACCTGGGGTCTTGAAGCAGAGGGGCAGTGCAGCCCTAATCTCTGCCTTCTAGATGAGCTTAGGCTGGTGAGGAGTGGGAGCTGGAGGCCATGGCAGGTACTCCCAGGGCAGGCAGAGCCAGAGAGTTGGAAGGTAGCCTGGCAGTGGTAAGATGACCCGGCGTGGGGACTTTGAGTTTAAAGCTGTTGCTTGTGGGTTTTTATTTTAGGTTTAGACAAGAGGACTGGGTGTTGCTGGTAGGGGAGAAAAGGAGGTCATAAGGGTGCCTGAGGAACATGCTAGGTTGAACCCTACCAGGGGCAGGGGCACAAGGCACAGTCAGGTTAGGCTCAAAAGGCCAGAGCCTGAGCCCAGAGGGGACAAGAGAGGTGGTGGGGGTCTGATGAGGCTGTTCCTGAAAAGGCCACACCAGAGACAGTGTAACCTGTCAGACTACAGCCAAAGTAACCTGTAGACTAAGGCTAAGAAGGCTGAAGCCTATACAGGAAGGCAGACAGTGACCAAGTGACATCTGCAAGGGGCCAGGATTAAGAGCTCTAAGGCTTAAATAAGGACCACTTGAGCCATAGGGGGAGACCAACGGCTCACAGTGCCAGAGGGACACCAGTAGCTCTGCCAGGGTGCAAGAGAGACCCATGAAAACTGCATGGTTTTGGCTAGTGAGCAGAAAGCCCAGCAATCATGAGAAATGAGTCAAGCTAAGCAAAGCACTGGTGAGGGCATGCTGGGACTTGGGGGTAGCTTCCCTATTATTATAAAAGGAACATCCAATGGTAGGCAAGATAAACAAAGGGGATTATATAGAGGACCGAGAGTGCAGACATGATTAGGGTGGCTCTAGGGGGAGTCAAAGTTGCCCCAGGGCCTGTCCTGCCTCCTGCTCCTCCTGTGCCTATGGCTATGTCTGGCACTCCCCTGCCCCTGTTTAAGCTAATGACAGTAATGGCAACTACAGACCCCTGGCATGCTTTGAAAGAGAAAAACACAAAGTCAAACCATTGAAAAATGTGCTTGAGAAATTTGTATTTAGCATTGGACAAAAAATTATCCAAGGAAGCATGTCCCCAGAGAAAATGAATATCAATTGGACTGCCAAAATACATCAGATATGGGTATTCAGTGTCACCCTTTCTCAAGAAAGGCCACAATTCTGTGTCTGTCTTCCAATGGAAAAGTTCTTTAGGATCACCATTCTAGCCCAGGCCCCAGCCATGTAAAGCATTTGTAGCAAATGTTGTATTCCATTAAATATATTGAATTTTGGAATACAGTAACCATTAAAGACTGACAGTAAAAGAATAGATAAGAACAAGTATAGACCCATTTCAGTATGATATATTTTTCTTAAACATATTGACTTATTTTTTAAGCATTCTCTCATTAGTAAGTGCAGTTATCATCTGGTGCACTTCCCTTGAGCTAACAAATTTAACAATTGGACTTGGATGGAGGAAAGTACAGTAGCAATTGTCCTTGGGTCATTGGTCTGTACAAATAGGTAGCTTGAAGTTTGGGCCATTTTCATAAATGGTTTTCTGGGGATTAAGGTATTTCTTCAAGCATACTGTTGACACAGCTTTCTGAACTGGAGTTGCTGAAGCATGAAAAAAAAACATGGAAAGGTTGTGTTCAGAGATCATTTATTCCCAGTTCCCTGGCTCAAAAGTTTAAATCAATCAAGATACAGAGTTAGATTCCATTAAGTTTATAATCAATGGCTATATACCATCTTCAAATCGTAAAGTCTTAATTTGAAAGCTCATTTCAAATTGAACAAATATTTAACTCCTAAATTGGTATCATCAGTACAATGAAGATAATAATGACCCATCAGAAAGTGTTTCAAAGCCAGGTTTTCACATATCACAACATGGTTTCAATTTAGAAGAAAAGGTAGGTTTACTGTGAATATTAGTCCTGAAAATGAATTAAAAATGCTGAAATTTAACTGCTTAATGGACCTTTCATATCTTGACAATAATAAAGAGCAAGTATTGCAAGAACCTGTAGGACTGTTACAACATTTTGTTTATCAAGCTGCATGGAGAGATCGTTACAAAAATATATCAGTTTTATTCCTTAGAAAAATCGTAACTCCAGTATGCCTCTGCCTAACCTCAGTAAAATGGGCATAATAGTAATTGCAAACTTAAAATGACATCCATAACACTCATTCTAACTGAAAGATAAGCAAAAGAGATAGTATTAAGAATTCTTCAGAATATGCCTTGTACTAAGATATGAGGAAAAAATAAAAACAAAAAGCAAAAAAAACCCCAAAACCTCCACATCTTTTCAAAATGTGGGCATCACACAATTATCCTGAGTAAAATTACCAGTAGAAATTTGTTCTTTAATATTAAACAAGAGCAATGAAATACTATTCTTACATATGTAGATATTGACAATTTTCCTTCCTAAAAGTTTAAATTAGAAAAAGTGCATCAAAATCTCATGCAAGTGGCTAGAACACTGAACTATTGTTATAAACTAATTTTAATGCCTTCAACCCTGATTCAGCAAAGCACTTACTCACATGTTTAATAATAGATCTACAAAGGGATTTCCCTTCTCTATGCTTAACTGTCTAAAGAAGTCTTTGGTGTATAAAGTATTTGTGCTAAAACTCAGTTTGTGCTAAAAATTCTGAATTTAATCTCTTATGCTCAAGGTTTAGTAATTTTATACGGTTGTTAAGTACTCCCCCTGCTGGTCTGTAATAGCATAGCATTGTATTTTATCTGTGTTTACATGGAAGGCAGACCATATCCTTCATGCACTGTACACATTTTGCTGCAGTTAATCTGGGTTTATACCACTGTAACCAAGATTAGCATATTGCCCATAATATATACTTTTGATTGAAGACATTTAAAGCTGCCATATAATTACTTCTTGGCTTCCTTCAAGATCAATGGATGAAAGCCAATATAAAACAGCAGGGTATTATTAATATTAGTAATGTAAAATTATTACTTATGATCAGCATTTAAATACCAGTGACATACTGTATATATTTCTAAATAAAAAAGAGGGAAAATATAATTAAAGCAAAATGGCTAAGGTTTTTAGTCTAGACTATTACAACATTTATCTGCTGCTATGGCTTTGCCTCTGAAGTAAATTATTCAAAATTCTACTTAACCTCTGTCTGAAAAAGTGTTATGAAATAAAATATCACTAAAAACATGCATATTTGCATAAGTCACTACAATCTTTGCTATGCAATGCAAAGAGGTTCTATAGTGCTCAGAAGATTAAAAACAAGTGTTTGTAAGTGATTATGTAGGCACTAAATATGCAAAAGACCTGCTCCAAGAATCAGAAATAACCAACACCTTCTCCCTATGCCAAATAGTCTATTCAAACAATAGCATAACTAAGGGATGGTAAATGGGGCGTGAATTTCAGGCACCAACTTGAGAAAGGGTGCAAAAACGGCAGCCGTGATGACAACACTTGTGCTACTGTGCTGAACTTCACAGCTACATCTCTGTTTTTATAAACTGTTATTCTGAAGGGGAGATTTTCATATATCCTTTTGTGTGTGGCCTTACTAAATATTCTTCAGTTCTGCACAGCATAGATTTGGGTCGAATTAAAAGTCTCAACATATTTCAACATAAAGAGCACATTCATCCAGGCATTGCAGAGCAGATCATCCCCTCTCAAAATGCAGAGGGAATCATCAGGAGTTGAAATCAAATGCTGGTATCTATCCTAATTATAGGTAAGGCTGTTAAAAACACCACATTCTATCACATCATTAGGAGGTTTAATCTATCAGAAGAAAGAAGAAAATGGCACCTTTGTCTCAGATAGTACCAAACAACAATGGAATGGTTGGTTACTATCACATACAGAGACTGCTTGCAGATGTGGACAAAAAACCAAAAAACAGCGCTTTAAACTGGTAACGTTCCGGTGCCGAGCCCAGTGCATGCCCAGAAGAGGCAGTGCATTAGTTGCAACCAGCTTTCCCAACACCTGTATCGATTGGGCGCTTTAGTGGGGGGAGTTTGGCACTTTTATCTAATAGTTCAGTGACAGACTGTCTGTCAAACAGGAAACCCAGGTTTCATTCCCAGATGCTTATACAAATACAGGCACTAAACGTCCGGACCCAGTCTGGTCTTTGGAATGTCTCAGTGGCCTAAATGGGGGATGGAAGGCCTGAGCAGCCTCCCCTCCTCCAAAAAACAAAAGAAAAAACAAAAAACCTCCTGCCTAGGCATATGCATCAAAGGTCTGGGTGACGTGCATACACCATGATCCAGACAGATCAACAGCTGCTAAAATCTAACAGCTGATTGAATCAGCTATTAGATAAAAGTGCCAATATGCCCTGCTGAAGCTCCTGATCTATACAGATGCTACAGAGCTGGGTCAAAGTAATGCACTGCTGCTTCCGGTAAAGCGCGGTTTTCGGGGGAGTTCACGTCTGTCAGCACCCAGAGTTTCCAACTTTACTGCCCAAAGTGCATATAGGAAAGTAACACTGATATAATGTCACACTCTTTCTGCTCTGTCAATCCAGTCAAGTGCCCCAGGCCTATCGTAAAATGTTCAGAGTTTTGTTGTAGAGGAAACAGTCATTCTTCAGCAACTTCTCTTAAAAGTCCTGTTGTGTCAAATTATGGCATTAAACATGAGCAGGCCTCACTTCGGTTCTTTCTGGCTGCAAATACAATTTGGTTTGATCTGCTTCCTGAATTCAAACTGGAGAGTAGTATGTCAGTAATGTTTTGCCACTAGATCCCTTTTTCTGATGGTATTTATCTTTGCTTAACTGCAGTGTCAGGAAATGAGCAGGCTTACCTATAAAGGATTTACAGCTTAGGCACCTGACCAAAGAAACAAATGGGGTACTGATATATACAAACTTGCCATTTATTTTCAATGCATTTTTCTAAGAGCATGAAGGTATCATTTTTAACCCTGCTAGGAGATTCAGAGGGCAAAATTAGACTATGGAGATTAGCATCAGAGAAACTCAGTAATGCTCATGAAAAATGAAGGCCTCAGTGTAGAAACTCCTTATATGCAACTTGACAAATGGTCCCTATGACTATTTTTAATCTTTTCTAGAAATATTAGTGAAGATCTTTAAAGCCATCCTGTACATGCTCATTAGAAGAAAGATGCTGTTAGTGTTCTGGAGCTTGATCACCAGCTGATAATTAGTGAGTAGTCTCTTCTTGGGAAGTTGTTTTAATTCTGCTTTGAATTTCCAAAACAAAGGATGCCCATAGACATGCGGAATGCCTGCTCCAAAACACTGTAATTACAGTGCATCAGAGCAGACTCAATTACACTTCAAAATGGCAGCAGTTCATTTAATGAGCTTTAGTTAAAGTGGCCCTGCTGCCATTTTGAAGCATGGGACACTGAATACATGAGAGGCTGCAGGTGCTTTAATTAGGGCAGCTCCCAAGAGCCGCTCGAATTAAAGTACCCCATCCCCAAAGCATGCAAAGACATTATTTGCAAATTAGTTTTATTCTGGGAAACAAACTTAAAACTAATTCTTCATGAAAGGCAAAGAAGAATGTCTGCTTCTACAAGCAAAGTTATTACTGTCAGAACTTATCTCCATTTAAAAGACGTACATGAACACCCATGAATTAGACTCTCCACTTTTAAATTATTCTGCTGCTATGGTGTTATCCAGTTTCATTGAGAAATATTACATAAAAGATGTTTGCTTCTGTAATTTTCAAGGTGTAAAGGAAGAGGGGGGAAATAACCTGCACAGGTTGTAATGTGGCTGCTCTAAGAGTTCTAGCAAGTTCTATTGCACTGAATCTTTTATTGTAAAAAGTGCCCAGGACTGGAGATTTCTGATGATATCATAGAACTCATTGCAAGTGTTTACAAACATTTCACAGGCAAGGTCATTCTGTTAGTGCATGAAATCTTCCCCATATTAGAGCAGCAGTGTGGGCCAGTGACAGGCCATTGGCTTGAAGTTCTGTTCAAGACTGCCACGTCCTTGCTTTGTAATTTTAGACCAGACACTTTGCTTTTATATGACTGTCTTTCCTCCAACCATTTGTCTATTTACTGTATTTCATGGTGTGTAAGTCACGTTTTGAAGCCCAATTTTGGTGTCTTAAAAATCAAACCTGACTTATACACCATGCCACTTCAAGAAATCATCGTTGACAAACCGCTAGTTTAACAAATGCATGAGGTGTAGTTAAAACTAATTGCAGGAGGAGCAATCCCCCTAAGTACCACAGGCATGGTTGCACTAATTACATTGCAGGAGGATCAGTCCCACTAATTACAGGAAGCACAGGTGCATTAATTACTGGCACTATTTTAGTGAAGACCAAACTTCATTACCAGTACTCATGATGCAGCTGAAATGAATGAAATATGATGCCAAATTCAAGACCAGAGTCGTCAACTTTGCTCTTGATACTAACAATAGTTATACAGCCCATCAGTTTGGTGTAAATGAGAAACTGGTTCGTGACTGGCAGAAAAACATCAACAACATAAAGAAGATACCATCTAAGAAGTATGCAGACTGCAGAAAGCAATGCACATGACCAGAATTAGAAAGAGACCTCGCCAAATAGGTATACAATCAGAAGCAGTCTGGCAGAGTCGTAACAAGAAACATCATCCAACTGCAAGGCAAAATATGGGCTATGGAGAAAGGATTGAAAGACTACCAGCAACCTAACCTGGTGTATCCAGTTTATGAAAAGGAATTCTCTCTCTTTGCACCAGGGAACAAAGATATCACAGAGATTATCAGCCAACCTCAAAGACAAGATAACCCAGTTACAGAGCTGTGTTGAACCTCTGAAAGAAAATGATTACGATCTCAGCCAAATTGGGAATATAGATGAAACACACATGTGTTTCAATATACCAACAAACCGAACTGTGGAGGTCACTGGCTCTAATACTGTGCTGCTGAAGACTATAGGCCACGAGAAAACCATCTTGACTGTAATTCTTGCCTGCATGGCTGATAGGATAAACTAAAACCAATGGTCATCTTCAAAAGGAAAACATTCCCCAAGAAAAAAAATTCCCTGCTGGTGTTGTTGTTCACGTTCACCTAGAAGGCTGGATGGGTGAGGAAGGCATTCACATTTGGATACAGCAAGTATGGAATATGTGCCCTGGCACACTGTTACAACTGAAGTCGATACTCGTGTCAGACATGTTTAGGGGTCACTTCTGCAGTGGTGTGCAAAAGAGTCTGTGGCAAAGTAAAACAGACTTAGCAGTCATCCCCCGAGGGCTAACATCCATTGTTCAGCCACTGGATGCGTGTTTAAACAAACCATTCAAAGACCGCATTTGCATCGAGTGGCAGACCTGGATGATGAGCAGTCAACTTTCATATAAAAAAGCTGGGAACGTGTGAGCAGCCTCCTTAGCAACTGTGTGCCACTGGATTATTACAGTTTGGAGGGAGATTAAACCAGAAAATCTTTCACATTCATTCAAAAAAATCTGGGATCAGTAATTCTATGGATGATGAGGAGAATGATTTTCTGTGGTGTGACGAAGATCAAAGAGAGGAAGAAAACACCAAAACATCTGATGCCGAGAATCCAGATGATGATCAGATTTCCAACCATTCAGATTGGAAGGAACTGTCTGTGGCTGAGAGTTCTGATGATGACAGGGAATGAGTGTTTTTAAATTCTCAATTTTTACTAGTTTTCTTTAAATGCCTCAATTAAATGATGCATTTTTAACTGTTAGCATTATATGGGATTATTATTATTAAATGAGGGTTTTTTAAGTGTTAGTATTATGAGGAATTTTTTTAATGTTTTGTCACTGCAAACCGCAGTGCCTGGTACTAATTGCTGCTAACAATGGTATTCATGGCGGCAATTGTTCGATTGATCACTCCTGATCTGTGCTGATTGCTAATTGCATGTAACCCATGGTGACTGGTGCTGATTGTGCTAATCATGCCGATTACTGCTTGCTCTCAACTCCCAATAAAATGCGAGTCGACTTATACAGTGTGCCTATCTAATTCCTGACTTTTTGCATCCAAAAACTGGGGTCTACTTATATTTCGTATATCGTGAAATATGGTTAATTATGAATTCTTCAAGGCACAGATCCTTAGTATGTGTTTATATAGTACCTAGCACAATGAGACCCTTCAGTCCTTTTGAAGCCCCTATGCACTATAGAAATATAAAAATAAACCTGAAACTCTCTGCATGGGATGCCTGAGCATTTATTTGTGTGTCTGATTATTATAATAATATGATTTAATAATTTCTCTAATGAACTGTTAAAATGAATTAATGGGATCCATCATGAGTTCTTTTTAGTTCATTAAAAAATTCAGCCCAAGAGCACCCTTGTGTTTTGTACTGCACCACATCATTCTGACTCTCAGACTCCCAAGGCATTTTATAAAGATTACATAGGCAAATGAATTAGCTGTTTAATGCTCAATAAGAATTTAAAACTACAGTTGTCTGAGAACCAGGATTTCTGTTTTGTGGGCCAGGCCATGTTCAGTGGGATGAACACCAAATTTCAAAATTCCCATGAAGTAATTTTTTAATTGTTTAAGATCAATCAAAACATTCAATTTTTGTAAAACTGAAATTACTCATCTTATAAAACCTAAAGTTTCTAAGTAAAAAGTAGTGTTATGCCCTACTTCTGTCCTTATAAAACTCTTCTTTCACATTTTTCATTCAATGAAATACTAAAAAAAATCAACATATTTCAATGTTATTTTGATTTCAGCAAAATGACATTTTCTGATAAAAGTGTTTTTCCTGAACCTGTGATCCATATGCAAACATCCAGAAACACAATGTTCAGTGTATTCTACTGTGATAAATTCAGTCAGATCCTGCTATGTTTGTGAACCATCAAAATGATGAAAGGAAATTAAATCAAGTACAGGGTATGCCTGAATGCCTTTGTATACCTGGGTCATTCAGATATATAGATAACATTCATCTTCCAGAAAAGATGAAAAATATTAAAAATAAAAGTGTGTCAAAGTTACTTTTCTCTTTGATAGAAATTAGCATTTGACTCTAAAACACAAATAAAGAACAAATATGCCTCACAACTAAGGCGATTTAAATTTTCTTAGTTCAAAGCAAAAAGGTGTCCGTAATTCTCTCCATGATCTTTCTAATCACTTGGTTTAAACTTAGTTTTCACTAAAGAAGGATCTCCCTTGTGAGAACATGCACCCCCTAAAGTCTTTCAGAAAAAGGTGTGGAATAGATTGGTAATTCAGTGTCCAGAATGGGGCAGGCAAGCAGTGATAGATGATTTTGCCATCCTCTTGTTGCTATTTTGTTATGTACTCTCTAACCATTCAAGAAAACACAGTCCCCCCTCCTCCAAAAAACACTCGCAATTCAAGGCAGATAGACAAATTGACAGAAAAAAAGACGAAAGGAAAGCAAATAGAGAATTCTTCTAAAGATCACCAAGATTCATATCTGCCTTTTCTACAAGTAGCAAGGTAGAAATAGGTCACATTAGCTCAGTGCTTCTCAAAGTATTTGATGTGGCGGACCAGCAATTTTTTTTCCAGTGGGCCAGGGTCCGGTGCCTGGTTCAGCTGGTGGCAGCAACTGTGTGTAACAGCACTACACAAATGCGTGACCGGCTGTTTCTTTCTCTTTCCTCACCTCGCACGACATGACATCACCTGGAGTGTTGGAACATATGAACTGTGGTGCTATGACATATCAATGTTATGCTTCTGAAAATATATTTCTTTCTTTCCTGGCAACTCGCTGCGGGCCAGCGAATATATTTCTTTCTTTCCTGGCAACTCGTTGCAGACCGGCAACCAGTGGCTCAGTCTGCGGACCACCACTTTGAGAAGCACTGCTTTAGAGGACATAAAAGCATTACATTTTGTAGCACTCACTTCCAGCCAGCTGTTGTAGTGATATGTAAGTGAAAAATTAAAATTTAGAGACAGTCCCTTATAATGGATAGTGTTGCAAGTGTGGAAATTAGGAGGTGAGCCTTAGGGAACAGAAAAATTGAAGGTTCTATTTTGTAGTCATTTTCCATGACTATTAATACAAGTATTGGTTTCTTTCTCATTCCACAACTGCTGTTGCCTCATGAATCCCCTAAAAGCATTATGGACACAGACAGAAGTGACAATTTTTGGCCAATCTAGCTACACAAAGCAGTTTATAGCCATGACCAAACACAAGTGCATGGCTCCAAACAGCTTAAAAATGGCTGATTGGGTAAAAATCTGAACATTTGTTGCATGAGGGTTCAGATGAAAATGTTTCAAAACATAGCATCATCTGTAACTTCTGTCTGCACTGCCTCCCAGCCTGTCTCTGCTTTCAGAATGGGATGGGGGAAAGGGAGCAGAGGAAGTTTGGTCTGGGGTTTCTTTCAGCCCCCCACTGGAGGGTGGGGCAGATGTTTTTGAGCCCCCCCCCCCCCCGCCCCCCCCCGAGGTGCCACCCCACCCTGTAGAGCCATCTGGAGAACCACTAAAATAACCTCCCCCTGTTCCTTTCCCCCTCTCCTATTCTGAAGACAGACATTGCTAGGGGAAACCAGCTGCAGGCTTACAGCCAGCAGCTAGAATCCCCTCCTTCCTGGAACCAATAGTGAACTTCTGTTTGGTCAGGGGATTGTTGTAACTGAGAACGCTTCCTGCAAAGCCTTCTGAGCTCCAGCGGGGAGCTGCATTTCTGTCTGTGGCCTATATCTGGGATGCTACTCACCCTTCCCCATAGATCTCCAAACATCCTTGTCTTGAGGCTGTTTCAGGCCTACCCTCCCCTCAGGCTACTGACGGGAAGCTATCAGTGTTCATGGCATGGCTGATAGTAAATTTAAAGAATAGCCCCCAAGGGAAATGTAAAACCAAATGATCTCCCACTCTCCACCGTTTTCTTCTCACTTACAGAAAGCTAAACACACAGCGTTGTCTTCCCTGCTTTCAGAGCCAGTCACGGGAGCTAAGCCCTCTCTTCAGTTTCTCTTCCTGAGCCATGCTTTTAGCCTGTGTAAGCAGCCTGTGACCATTTCTCACCTGGTTTTGCAACTTTGGAGGGACATCCTCTACATGAGGATAAGTAGGGAAATGCCCAATCCATCACAGAATAAGCTAGGCTTAACTCCCTGGAAAAGGGAATTTATGAAACACTTCTTCCCCATCCATAGGGCTTTACCCAAAGCCAAGGCAATCATCATCTTTTCCTCCACTTCTCTTTTCAGCTGGTCAGTTTCCAGGAGCAATTGGTGTCTTTTTTAAGCATTTCCTATATTCCTTGTTTGTGCAAGTACAGTTTCTCCTTCTCATCCTCCCAGGAGTTCAATCTGAAATCCCAAGCTTAGTTACCCTCATTTAATTCCTCCAGATCTTTCAGAATTTGCAAACTTGCCTCTTCCAGAGCAACAAGTTTTCCCAGTATTTCTCAGGTAATGAAATTAAGTAGTTCATATTTATACCTCAGTACTGACCTGACTCTGAAGACAGAGGTACTGCTATGACTACAAGGTACTGCTTTGACTACATAGTCTCTGTGGTCACATAAGCCTTGGCCCAGTTCCTCTCAACAGATATGGTTCTCTTCTTCCTCAGTGGCCTCCTAGTCTCTTTTCCCATGATCTGCTTCTACAAGTGTTCTACTTACTCCTGTGTCACATTCTTTTACTGTGCAGATTCCTCACTTTGCTTTTCGATCTTTAGCTTACTTCAAAGTACTGGTCAGGAGAAAACTTTTTGCTCCTATTTCCAGTCCACTGTTTTGAGTAGTCCTACTCCCTTGCATACTGGACACATCCGTTTTGTTAACCCTGCTTCCACCTCTGATTATCCTGGCCCAGAATAAGCTGTGACTCAGTGAAAATTCCAAACATCTAGAGGGGGTCCTACTCAGGAAGTGAAACAAGGAAGGTTTTTTGCTGACTGCTTTAATTGGTTATGTTGTCTATAAATTTTAATCTAAAGAACTGCTAAGCATGTTTTTGCTTTTTTTGGTCTTTCTTAATTAGAAAGAAACAGGACACTTTGTCAGTTAATAGTTAGGCAAATTTTCACCTGGAAGTCTTCAAACCAGACTGGAGAGATAAGTGATATTGATTTGGTTGACCAGGGAACACTGTATCATTCCTTAAAACCTCTATAAAACCTCTGATACAGTGCTAGATGTTGTGCCTTTAAATAAAACAAAAGGCAGACATTATGGTAGATAGGCAAGAGAAGATTAACCCCTACAGGACTAAAGTTACATAGTCAATTATTTTATAATGGAAATAAAACTTCTGCAGTAAACTGTGTACTATGGACATCTCCATTTCATCTTATGGACAAATCAGTTGAGGTGGGTGTCCAGCCCTTTTAGCAGCCCTTGCTTTTGCTTCTGCCTGTTGTGTTCGGCATGGAGTGCTGTAGTAAGAAACTGGAGAATTGATATGCCAACTGTGCCCAGAGTTAGGTCAAGTTACCAAGCAGTGAGAGTTAAATAGCCTACTGGTGTTGGAGTGATAGGGAACCGAAGGAGGGGAATAACAGATAATGTTCAAAATGTTGGAGTAAATTGTCCAGCATACAGTGCTATTTAAATTGTAGTGGCAATTTAGGACTGAAACTGCACTGTTTCAATAACTTCTCACCTCAGAGGATAATCACATCTGAGTTTCATCTCCTTGTTTGTTCTGAAAGTCAATGTTGAGGTCTTTATCAACTTGACATTTACTGTGGAAAAAAAGAAAGAGTTTTGATGTCCTAAACTGTCATCTCATTTTTTTTAAAACAACAAAGGGATGCAGACATGAAGGTTATGTATAAACACTTCCCACTGACTTTTCATAACATGCTTGGATCAAAATAGTCACACTTCGATTTATCAGTAATGCAGGTGACGTTATCGAAGTCTCATTCTCACCACACATCAATTCAATTTTTGAAGACAGACATAGGCTTATTATCTAGAACTGCTTTTCAGAAGGTTTTCAAAATGTGGAACAATTGTTGAATAAATATTAGCAGAATGCAACATTTTTTTCTGACTTTATATGCTCCAAATCTATCCAGAACTTTGGTGCCAATGTTACAGAACTGAAACACCCACCATTTCACCAGAATAGGAAGCTTTTCTTTTGATGCTCTCCAGTTTTATTTTGCAAATTCCAGTTACATTGTGCCTTGAACAAGGGACACTCATCAATGTATATGAGATGCTCACAATAACCTGCTTTTATCAGTGCTCCCCTGAATAGTTGCTCATCTTTCTGTACACTGTCTGATAAATAGCAATGGCCTAAAATACATTGGAATTACCCGAAATCAATTACTCTGGGCAGTAAAGAAGGCATTTTGCAATAAAAAGTCTCATTTTAGATTAAGGTTAGCCAGTGTGTTTATTTCCCATGTTTCTCCAGTCAAAGCTTATTCATCATTCTTGAACAGCTTTGTATGATGGACCAAGGGACTGCAAAGCATCACGGTATAACAATATTATATATATGACAGACAGATTTGTCAGCAATGTCAAACTGACAAATTTATCATGTAACCAAAGTTCCAATGAGAAAATATGTTGAATTAGTCAATTTATGTTATAATATTGCATGAATATCACCCAATTTATACAAAGATACATCCTTGAAAAGACAGCATCTGTATAAATGTAACTTATTTAAAGTCAAACACCATATTCTTGAGTGGTGGCATATTTACAACAGAATAGCAGCTGTTACTGTAGCCTTTTGCTTTCGATTGAGGTTTACAAGGATAGTTTATCCCATGGAACACAAATAAAAAACAAAAAAAACAATCTTCATACTGCAATTTCCTACTACTACTGGTGGAGGAGGCCAGCCCAGGCATCCCCAAGGTTGGGAGGATTGAGACTACTGCCACCAAGAGGAAGTGACAGATGGTGGTAGTTGGAGACTCCCTTCTGCAGGGAATGCAGGTATCCATTTGCCGGCCTGATGTCTGGTTTGGGAGGTGTGTGGCTTGCCTGGGGCCTGGATCCAAGATGTCACAGAAAGATTAGCAAGACTCATCCAGCCCTCTGACTACTACCCCGTGCTGCTCATCCCGTGGGTACCAATTATACTGCCAGGGTTGACCTTGAGCAGATCAAAAGTGACTACAGGGCTTTGGGTGGAGGGGTGAAGGGAACAGGGTGGTGTTCTCCTCAACCCTTCCTGTCAAGGGAAAGGGCCCAGGCAGGAGTGCATACATCCTGCAGATCAATGTATGGCTGCACAGATGGTCTTGCCAGCAGGGCTTCTTTGACCATGGGTTATTGTTTCAAGAAGAAGGATTGCTAGGAAGAGATGGGATCTGCCTGACAAAGAGAGGGAAGAACATCTTCACATGCAGGCTCACTAATCTAGTAAGGAGGGCTTTAAACTAGATTTTCCCCTGGGGATAGAGACCAAATCCCTGAGGTAAGTGGGAAAGTGGGTGACCTGGACAAAGCACAAGTAGGAGGGAGCAACAGAGGAGGCTTTCTCATTCTTCCTGCAATCAGCTAGTTACCTCAGATTTTTGTAAATGAATGCATGGAGCCTGGGAAAAAACAGGAAGAATTGGAAATCCTCACACAGTCACAGAACAATGATATGGTTGGAATAACAGAGACTTGGTGCAATAACTCACATGAATGGAGTACTGTCATGGATGGGTATAAACTGTTCAGGAAGGACAGGCAAGGTAGAAGAGGAGGGGGTGTGCTTTATGTACAAGAGCTGTATGACTGCTCAGAGCTCCAGTATGAAACTGGGGATAGGCCTATTGAAAGTCTCTGGATTAGGGTCGGGGGGGGAGAACAACAAGGGTGATGTCATAGTGTGTATCTGCTATAAACCACCAGACCAGAAGGAGGTTGTGGATGAGGCTTTCTTCAAACAGATAGTAGAAGTTTCCTGATCACAGGCCTGGTTCTCACAGGGGACTTCAATCACCCTGACATCTGCTGGGAAGGCAATACATCAGTGCACAGGCAACCCAGGGACCTTTTGAAGAGTGTAGGGCATTTCTCAACTGTGGGTCACAACCCAAAAGTGGGTCACAAGAGTATATGAAAGGGGTGTAACAAACTTTAAAAAGTGGATCAACAAACTTTAAAAATGGATTCTCCTTTAAATGAGAAAAAAAGTGGGAAACCACAGGTTTCCCCTTGAAGGCTGGCAGAGTTCCAACCTGCAAAGGGCTGCTTGGAGCTGGGGGGAGCAAATAAGGGTGATCAGACAGGGGGGGCATAGTGTCACCTGCCCACCATCCCATCTCTCTGGGGTACAGCCATCACCTGAGGGGAGTGGCAGCAACAGCTGGGCCCAGTGAATGAGCAGCTGACAATAGAAAGTGATGGTAGCATGACTACCCCCAGCCTCTGTTACTCCTCATGGTGCTGGTGGCACGGCTGGTGTGGGGGTTCCAGTGGCAGTGGCAGCAATGAGTCTCACTACCATGCTCTGCACTCCCATGCAAAGTCCTGCCCGCTGGGCCATGGAGACAGGTCCTGCCTATGCTGGTCCAGCCAGGCTGCAGCCCCATGCCCTCTGGGGGTGCACAAATCTGGGGGTCATGTGCCCCCCAAATGCCACAACTCCCCTGCCCCACAGGAGTTTGGGGGTGGGAGGCAGTGGGTCAGGAGTGAGGGGCAGCAGGAGGGCTAGGGGGTAGGGGCTGTGGGTTGGGAGTGAGGGGCACCAGCAGGGCCAGGGTGCTGTTTTCTACTTAAACTATTTACTGGGTCAGCACTAGCCATCAACATTTACAAATGGGTCCTGGTACAAAGAAGGTTGAGAACCACTTGTCTAGGGGACAACTTTCTGGTGCAAGTGTTGTAGAGGCCAGCCAAGGGCCATGCTCTTCTTGACCAGCGGCTCACAAACAGGGAAGACTTGGTGGGGAATGTAGTAGTGGATGGCAACTTGAGCAGCAGTAACCACAAGATGATTGAGTTCAGGATCCTGAGGAAATGAAGAAAGGAGAGCAGCAGAGTAAGGAGCCTGGACTTCAGTTAAACAGACTTTGACTCACTTAGGGAACTGATGGGCAGAAATCCCTAGGAGGCCAGTCAGAGGGAAAGGAGTCCAGGAGAGCTGGGTGTCTTTTAAAGACACCTTACTAAGGGCACAAGAATGGTCCATCCTGATGTGCAGGAAGACTAGCAAGTATGGCAGAAGACCAGCTTGGCTTAGCAGGGAACTCTTCAGTGAGCTAAAACACAGAAAGGAAGCTTACAAGAAGTGAAAACTTGGACAAACAACTAGGGAGGAATATAAGAGCATTCCTCAGCAATGCGGGGATGAAATTAGGAAGGCCAAAGCAGAACTGGAGTTGCAGCTAGCAAGTTACATGAAGGGTAACAATAAGGGTTTCTAAAAGTATGTCTGCAACAAGAGAAAGATCAGTGTGGGCCCCTTACTGAATGGGGGAGGCAACCTAGTGACAGATGTTGTGGAAAAGGTTGAAGTACTCCATGCCTTTTTCACCTCAATCTTCACAGCCAAGATCAGCTTCCAGACTACTGCACCTGGAAGCACAGTCTGGGGAGGAGATGAGCTGCCAACAGTGGCAAAAGAACAGATTACGGACTAATTAGAAAAACTGGATATGTACAAGCCCATGGGGCCAGAGGCGATACACCTGAGGGTGCTGAGGGAGTTGGCCAATATGATTTCAGAGGCTCTGGCTATTATCTTTGAAAAGTTGTAGTGATTGGGAGAAGTCCCAGATGACTGGAAAAAGGCAAATATTGTGCCCATCTTTAAGTAAGGGAAGAAGGAATATCCAGGGAAATACAGACCAGGCAGCCTCACCTCAGTCTCTGGAAAAATCAAGGAACAGGTCCTCAAGGAATCAATTTCTAAGCACTTGGAGGAAAAGAAGGTGATTAGGAACAGTCAGCATGGATTCATCAAGTGCAAGTCATGCCTAAGCAACCTGATTGCCTTCTATGATGAGATGACTGGCTCTGTGGATGCAGAAAGAGCAGTGGACATGATATATCTTGACTTCAGCAAGGCTTTTGATATGGTCTACCACAACATTCTTGCAAACAAGGTAAGGAAGTACAGGTTGGTTGGATGAATGGACTGTAAGGTGGACAGAAAACTGGCTGGATTGTTGGGCTCAAAGGGTAGTAATCAAAGGCTCGATTTCTAGTTGGCAGCCAATATCAAGTGCAGTTCCCCAGGGGTCAGTTCTGGGGTGGTTTTGTTCAATATCTTCATCAATGACCTGGAATATAGGATGAAGTACACCCTCAGCAAGTTTGAAAATAACACCAAACTGGTGGGAGTAGTCAATAGGCTGAAGGGTAGGGCTAGGATTCAGAAAGGCCTCAATAAATTGGAGGATTGACCCAAAAGAAATCTCATGAGGTTCAATAAGAACAAGTGCAAAGTCCTGCATTTAGGATTAAATAATCCTATGTACAGATTGGGGACTGACTGTCTAAGCAGCAGCTCTGCAGAAAAGGACCTGGGTTTAAACTTACAAAATAAACTGAATATGAGCCAACAGTGTGCTGTTGTTGCAGAGAAGGTTAATGGCATACCAGGCTTCATTTGA
>NW_005842518.1:718526-752319 GCF_000455745.1 Alligator sinensis
AAGAGTGTTGCCAGCAGATCAAGGGAAGTAATTCTTCCCCTCTATTCAGGACTAGCGAGACCACATATGGAGTACTGTGTCCATTTTTGGGCCCCCCAGCTACAGAAAGGATGTGAACAAAATTAAGAGAGACCAATGGAGGTCTCCCCCCAAAATAGTTAGGGGGCTGGGGCACATGACTTGTGAGGAAAGGCTGAGGGAACTAGGCTTTTTTAGTCTGGAGAAGAGAAGACTGAGGCAGGATTTAATAGCAGCCTTCAACTACCTGAAGGGTGATTCCAAAGAGGATGGAGCTAGACTGTTCTCAATGGTGGCAGATGACAGAAGAAGGAGCAATGGCCTCAAGTTCCAGCAAGGGAAGATTATGTTAGATATTAGGAACAAACTCTGTCACTAGGAAGGTAGTAAAGCGCTGGAACATGTTACCCAGAGAGATTGTGGAACATCCATCCTTGGAGGTTTTTAAGACCAGGCTAGACAAGGGCTTCGATGGGATATCATTGGGGATGGTGCTGCTTTGAGCAGAGGGTTGGACTAGATGACCTCCTGAGGTCCCTTCCAACCCTAATTTCCTAGATTCTATGGTTCTATGATGCTATTCCCTGCCAATAGCAAAAAATGTTGAGATGTTTTATTTATTTTATTCTACAGTGTACACAGTCAGATAGCAGTCAAGTAGTTTCCATTAGTTATATAAAAATGACCTTATAAAGACAAAACTAACTTCTAACAATTACCATCATCTTACTCATTTCTTAGGTGCAGATTTTTTGAACCCACAGAATTTTTTCCAGTATGTGTGTCTCAGTTTCTTGGGAATTCACAAAGAAAAACAGTCAATTAGCTTCTTGCCATGCCTGTGAAAGGAAAGAGAGGAATGTACTCCAGCAATTGAAACAATTATGCATGGCTGTCAATTCATACCACAAGAAGAGGCACTGGCACTGTAAACAGGCAATAGGAGTAGACATATTCACAATGGTGTTCGCCTTGGTTATCTCTATAACAACCAAGAAGGAAATGCTTAAGCTATGGAGACAGTCTGGCAAGCGAAAGAGTTGACTGAAGAGCAGACTGAAGAGAGTTGGAAATAATATCCTGTAATAATCTTTCTGTGTTAGGAGCATAACAATAGACATGCTTTTCTGCCTTTGACGTAATGACCAAAAGTCATTATAAGGTATATTACTCCCTTCCATATCTTTCTTATTATTTGTAAGATTCTTTGACCAGGCGTCCATTTTATTTAGAACCAATCTGGTCAATGTCTGTTGTCATTATAATAGCATAAATATAAAAGCATAAAGAATATTAGAAATAAATCAAAAATGAATAAATACATAATAATAATAATAATAATAAATGGTATCAATAATAAAAATGTTGCACATGTTATAGCCAAGTCACAAAAGACTCAAGAAATGCACTTGCTCATAGAAGCCTAGCTATGGCTATGGGTTCCAAAATTACTCAAGATCCGAGATCCTCGTCTTCCTCTTTAGGAGTTGAGGGAGGAGTTAAGTATTATAAGAAAGCCCCCTACAGATCAAATCTATTTTTGTTGCTTAGCTTCCTGCTTTTTAAAAATTGTAACTTTTCCTCACTCCCATTCTGTTCTGTCTGTGCACATCCTTCTGTCTATGCACACCACATGAGTCCTCTGCACAGGTTCTTTCCTCTTCTCCTTCAGACACTGTTATTTTTTTCCATAGATTCATAGATGCTAGGTTCAGAAGGGACCTCAACAGATCATCGAGTCTGACCCCCTGCCTAGGCAGGAAAAAGTTCTGGGGTCAGATCACCCCAGCCAGATGCCTATCCAGCCTCTCTTAAAGACCCCCAAGCTGGGGGAGAGCACCACCTACCTTGGAAGCCCGTTCTAAATTTTGGCCACCCTTAGCGTGAAGAAGTTTTTCCTGAGGTCTAGCCTAAATCTGCTCTGTCAGTTTGTGACCATTGTTCCTTGTTACCCCAAGAGGCACCCTGGTTAATAGAGCATCTCCAATTCCTTGCTGTGTCCCCTTAATTAATTTGTAGGCGGCCACAAGATCACCTCTCAGCCTTCTCTTGCAAAGGCTGAAGAGGTCCAGGTCCCTCAGTCTCTCCTCACAGGACTTGTCCTGTAAGCCTCTAACCATATGAGTGGCCTTCCTCTGGACCCTCTTGAGCCTATCATCAACATCCTTCTTGAAGTACGGCACCCAAAACTGGACACAGTACTCCAACTGCAGTCTGACCAATGCCGCATAGAGGGAGTATCACCTCCTTGGATCTATTTGCCATGCATCTGCTGATGCATGATAAAATGCAGCTAGCTTTGCTTATGCCATCCTTCTTCTCAGCCCCACCCTCCTAATTTTTTCTTTCAGCCTTCTTCTCTCCTTTCAGGCTCTACTGAGCTGTATTTCATCCTCAAGTCCTTACCTCTGTCCCCTGTTCATTATCCTGAAAGATGAAAGGAGCAATACTGTTTTAATACCAACTTGACAAGACAAAACCAGCCATTAACAAGCATGCTCATGCCCCCCCATGTCTGCATGTAGCCTACCAATCCACTGTTCTCTGGGTTCTTTCATCTGTCCCTACAGACATCTCTCCTTCCATATACACAACCCTTCAACTTTGTTCCCATGCCTCATCCTCCATTAACTTTCCCAATTCCATCCCCCTTCTGAGTTTCCCAACCCTCAATTTGACTTAGTTCTTTCCTCCAGCCTACAGGCCCTAACCTTATTGGTCTCTTCTGGTCAGTCCCTTTCCTTCTGCCTTACAGAGACTCCTAGATTTGCAGTTCACCATTTTCCTCTCATTTCCTTTTTTTTCAGTTCTTTTCCCCTCTCAGCTATTTGTTCTGCTCTAAATATGAACAAGAGCAAAGGGTGTCATGCTTCCCCCTTTGAGGTTCCTGGTTTTGGAAGACAAAAATCACCCCTCATCACATATGAGGAACATAAAAAGATGAATTTTCAAAAAGCAGTTTGAGTTTCTACATGGCTTTTAAACTTTCATGTTAGAGCAAACAAATGTCTCTCTCCCTCATTTTCCATCGGTCACATACTGTAAAATGATGTGTGGAGTTTTGAAGGGTGAGAAAGGTTAAAGGGCATATTGTTTTACTTTCATAGTATAATCTTGACACTATGCATGTGCAAAACCCAAGCAATCAATTCCACACAACTCACCTCTCCCTCCCTCTTCCCAAGACAGTCCAGCAAGGACAATTGACAGGTATAACACAGCGGACATGGTTTTATATGGTGTATTTTAGCCATGGGTTTATCTATCCAAACTATAGCCTCTGTTCTTCTCCTTTTTCAGTCTCTGTGATTTCTGTTTTTAGTTAAATCACTGCTGCTTTCATAACTGAAATAATATTTTTTTAAATCTCAATACACAGTACACATAATGATAGTGGCTGCTTGTTGTGTTTGTCTGTTTACAGGAAACGGGAAGAAACAGAGGGATGCAGCTCAAAACAATCACTATTTTATGAGTGCTTTAAAATAAACTACATACTCTCAATTAATTCCATATCACTGCAGAAGCTGGGCTCTCCCTTTGCTTAATTAATACTTTTGATTTTACAGTTTAAAAATTAAAAATAAATAATGGTTATTATTCTGTTCACCACAGGCCTCGCCACATTCCCCTCTGGCCTGCCTTATATCCACTCCGCTCCTCCAAGTCAGCTCTGTCAAGTTGACTGCTGCTTGTTGATGATGCACAAAGACAATCCTATGTGCTCTGTCGCTGCCAAGCCCTGTCAAGTCCAGGCCACGAAGTACACTTATACAAGGAGAGCTATATGGAAGGATCAGATTTTCTGAAATCAAGACCCACACACATAGCCCTTTAGTCTCCTTGCTGAATTTAGCCTCGCTACCCAGAGTATGCTTCTTGTCTAAGGCTGACCTGTTTCCCCAGTTACACATTGTTTAATTTTCATAAACCCATTTACATTTACTATTTTCATATTTTTACTTAATTTTTTGCAATTTGCTGCACCTCCTGGATTCAGTTGAGGCTAAAATGGAAATATTAAAATACCTCCAGAAAGGAGCCGAATGTCAGTAAAATTCCATTGAGGCTCTGGGGTTTGGTACTTTCAAAGAAAGTAGGCCAAAACAAAAGATACAAGAAAGGCTCTTGAGAATTCCTGTGCCTATAAGATGCCAGCTCAGTTCCTCAGTGATTAGGATTGTTTTATCCCATGAGCGGCTATCCAGAATTCAGGGCCAGGTCTATTAGAAGAATAAATTGGTGATCAAGTTAGAGATGTCTGATCCTGTCCAATTTATTCCAAAATGTCTACAAAGACCTGTTCCTCTACATACACATGGAAAAAAACAACAAGAGATGGTTACTTGCTTCTTGCATCCGACTCTCATGTCAACCAGCCACTGCTTTATGCTTTTCTCAGAGGCTCTTATGTCTTAAATAATGACCTGGCCATGCGGTCAATCAATCAACAGTGTACCAAAATGAGGAATAAGACACAAAGTTATTATAGTGTTTCTTATCATGCCTTTAATTGAACATGTGGCCAGCACTCAGCCTTTAGAGCACACAGGAGCCTTTCAAGATTCCTGTGTGCACCAGAGGCTGGGAGGCCCCTCAGCTGATGAGGGCTTCCAACTGGGAAATACACCATGCACTGGGAGCCAAGCTTGCTACTTGCCAGGATCAGGGTCCTCCTGCACCAGCAAAATGACGCAATGTGATCTCATGCAAAATCTCACAATCTTGGCTCCTGCCATGCATGTGTGGGATCCCACATTAGATCCCATCATGCCTTTACTTTAACATCTGTCAGGCTAGAGTCATACAGCATGAACAAGCACTGGGAAGGATCTAATGCTTCCCTATTATCTCCCTTTGATACACCTTCTCTTTTACCCAGACACATACATATCCACTAGACAATACCCAACCCCTTTGGATTAACATTAAGGAAGCATCCATTCCTTTACATTCTTAATTAAACTGAACCTTTGGGTAAACATTTAGGTTTACCCATTACTAGTTATAACAGGCCAAACAGTCAAGTCCATAGCTGGACAAATTTCCAGAATTATCAATGGAGAATTGGATCTTACTATAAGCTGCAGGAGTTGGCTAATTAGTTCCAATGACTTAGTATTTCTCAAATTAAATTAGAGACTGGCTTAATAGAACACAAATTGACTCATCATTAAACTATGCTAATATTAAAATGGTCCTTACAATGTCAGTTATTCATGGAGATCCTGCATTACACATGCTTTTCAGTAAGGGAACTGTGAGTTAAAGTAGCAATTTGGTATTGATTTGGTTATATCTTATTGGATGTTACATGACTAGAGAAAGACCTCATGTAAATATCAACACAAACTCCCAAAGAAATTGCTGTTTTACTAAGAACTCATTCTATCTGTACAATCTGCAAAAAAGCATTTAAGAGTATATAAACAAAACTTTATTAAAAAGTATCCACAGTTGCTCCTTTACACAATAATGAGACAGAGATGTGATCTAAATAATAAAACAGGAGACACTATCATCATGAGAATATAATACTATAAATTATACTCAACAGCAGTTAATATTGTTCCTATATCTTCTGAATAACCAGACAGAGACAGACTTTTATAAATGAAAACTAATATTTTATAAAGCAATTGTATACAGTTCTCAGGGAATCATTCCACACATTTTCTTATATTCTGTCAGAGAACTTGAGCATGTAGCTTGGGTGGAGTTTTAGCCCTACAAAGAAATGGCATAAACTATAGGTGCAAATTCAGACTGAAAAATTTCAAGGCATAACTGCAGTTCAATAGCTTTAACTGCAAGCTCTACTAAACTGTTCAGACAAATAACTCAAAAGAGTCTCAATTAAACTGAAAAGTATACTGAAACACATGCAAAAAATATCACAACCAAGCATTTCACCATCAATCATAATCTTAAAAAGATCAAAGAGAATTTTGGATACATGAATGTCACAAGCATTGCAAAATTTGTTATTTTAACCGTACCAGTTAAGAGCAAAAAAATGACAGGATAAAGAAAACTTAGTACAAAATGTAGAATCCAAGCTAATATGCAGAGGAGTAAACATATTTTCACTCAAAGGAAGGAAAGATCAGTTGATGAGAAACAATTAGAAATTGCTAAGATACATCTCTATAGGACAGTTGATGAAAGCTACTGTCAATCAGAAAGACAAAGTGAAGTTGATTATGATAACTAGGCAAAAGAACATTCAGAAAGTTAAATAATAATATGAAGAGAAAGTCCCTTTATGGTTTAAAGACTTGTTATGCCCGTGTATCAAACCTCTATAACACACAGAACAAAAAGGCATGTAACTGGCTATAGGATAGAATAACGTTACCTGAACAATGAGTTCATAAAAATTGACAGAAGAACAAGTGAGTTGAACAAGGTAGTAGAAGATATCATAGCTGTGAAGAACAAGAGATGGGTTTAAGGCTAAGCCAATACCCAGCAACAAAGCTTGAGAGAGTCCAAAGGAGGGGCCACACACGATTAGAGGCCTAGAGACCAAGTCATATGAGGAAAGGCTGAAAGACTTGGGACTGTTCAGCCTGGAGAAGAGAAGAGAAGACTCAGAGGGGACTTGATGACAACCTATAAGTATACCAGGGGCATACATCAGGGCTTGGGAGAGCATCTATTCACCAAGGCCCCCCAGGGGAGGACCTAAAATAGTGGGCACAAACTGACTGAAGAGCGCTTCAGGCTAGACATAAGGGAAAACTTCTTTACAAGTCAAGTGCCGAGGGCTTGGAACAGGCTCCCCCCAGACGTGATACAGTTATCCACCCTAGCTATCTTCAAAAAGTGTCCTGACGCCCATCTTGCTTATGGTCATCTGATCCCAGCAGTCTTTCCTGCCCAAATGCAGGGGGGATGCACAAATATTTGTGCATTTATAAGCTTCTTCATGGCACTCCTCAACAGAGTATCACGTTCCCTCGGAAAAATAAGGAGTAATTATTAAAGGTAATGCTTATGGGGGAAGAAAGTATTATCACCCTTTCACTTGCAAATGAAAACTGACATGCAGAAACAAGGAGATCTGTAAGGTCCTTCCCAACCCCTAACAACTATGAAACCTTGCAGAATTTCAGATCTGAGTATGAACTATTAGACCTCCAATGGAAACTTTTTTCCCTTTTTTTACTTTGAATGCAGGAGAAAAATGTGGTTTAGACGGCAGATGTCTGAGATTGCTTTAGACTAAACAGGTGGACTATTCAGTTAAAATGAATTACATTCATTTTAATTAAAGAGTGCAAAGCAGATTATTTTCAGCTTTCACAATGAAGAGTTAAACACATTTTAGCATGTATAAAGGTGCAAAGTCCTTTCAGAAATTTTCCATTCACTTCAGCAAAACTTTACCTGAATAAGGATTATAGATGATGGCTCTGTATTGTGACCTAAAATAAATTATGTTAAAAGGTAATGAATACAATGATTAAACAATTCCAGTTAACTTTTCCTTCTCAGAAAGCTTACTTACTGTTTGACTTTACATGGAGAGAGCTAAATCCATCATTCCTATGTCATTATACTCTATATCAAAGCTTCGATTCATCAATCAGTCTATGCCCTCAATGACCAGAAGTAATATACTTTCCGATCACAAACAAAAGAACAGAACTCTACAACAGCATCATCCGCCACATGCAGACATTTTGTGGAGGTAGCCGCATTCACTTCCTGTAGTCATCTGTTCTATTATTATATATCTTGAAATGTGGCAAAGTTAGGCACATTCCTTCAGTGTTATTCATTTTGGATTGGAAGGGCTGGGGCTTTTGTGGGGGGAAAAAGGAAAAGATGGGAGCATTACCTGTTTTGATCACAAGAATAAAAGGCATTTCTTAAAATATAGTGTTCTGCCATAATATGAAAATTGGTCCTAGGAAATAGTTGTGCATTTATAAGCTTCTTCATGGTACTCCTCAACACAGTATTAAGTCCCCTTAGAAAAATAAGGAGGAATTATTAAACGTAATGCTTATGGGGGAAGAAAATGTTATCACCCTTTCATTTGCAAATGGAAAACTGAAGTGCAGAAACAAGATTTGCAGAGGCACCCAGTTACCATTGTGCCCCTCTCTTCTACATAACCCATGTCACACACAAAATCCAGATCAGTGTTTGGAATGGAACCGAGATCTCCTCACATCCAGTCCAGAGGAACTGTAAGACACCAACAAGAAATATGCTCAAACATAATTGTAACTCAAACCCCCATTGTACAGGTTCCTACTATAAGAATTACCCAAGACTCCTTGGTTCACCACAGCCAGAAAGATTTTGCAGATCCCCTGGCATACCCTATTACAATATGAGTCATGACTGCTTTCTGGGGCACTATCCTGCCAACCACTACAGCAGTTCAGAAATTTTCATGAGACAACTGTGTTTCCTGCTTCAAGATGAGACATTACTCTTAAAGAGGTCAGCACTATCCATATTTTCTTTATTATTTTTGTATGCAGGACAGTTTTCAATACCTCCGTATAAACACAGGTAAAAAAATTATCAACTTTTGCCAAAAAATTACATGTTTGGAAAATGAAGGCTAATTCACAAGATAGGATTAAAACATGTCACTGATGCAATGACATATTTCCAACAGCATATTTGAATAATACTTCTCACTTCCATATTAAACATGGCTATTCTCTGTAGTCCATGGCTATGTCTCTACAGGCTTCATGGTGAGCTTGAAACTGCCACCAAGAAATAAGTTCCACCCATTTGTGTCTAAACTGGGAGCAGGCCTGGGCAGCTTGGAGTTTCCCTAAGTACACACTGTAGCCTCTTCAGCCAGTGAGAGCTATGTGCAATAGTGGGGCACACACTCAGGTCCATTATGAGGCACTTGTGAGCTGTCTACACTGCCCAACTTGTAGATTTCCAATATATAAAAAGGTTATTATAAAAAGGGGGTGATCAATAACATATCAGAAGGATAAAAAGAAATCAGCAAAGAAGATTTACTTTAGCTATCAGGAAAAAAAATCTTTTTAACAATAATGATAGTGAAGCACTGAAACATGCTACCTAGGGGTGTTACCAAATGTCCTTCATTGGAGGGTGTTAAGAACAGGCATATGGCAGGGATGGGCTATTTGATTTTCCATGTAAGGGCATGGACTAAATGATCTCGAGGTCCCCTCCAGCACCACATTACTATGATTCTACAATTATTTTTATACCTCATTAGCTGCCAGTTAGCAAACTTTTATAGAAATAATTTTGAAGAGCCTTTTACGATTTTCTCTGTGGATATATTTATACTAATCCACTTTAATGTAGGTTTTTACTTTAAGAAGGCTTTTCTTTCCCCCCACCCCAGGCATAGCAAGCTTGTCATTCACTCTAACAACAAGTAACCACATGGGAGTGTTTGCAGGGAGACAGCGGATACAAGAAACTGCTCTTTTAACTTACTTGGAATCAACTCCAATTTATGCATCTGGGAAGTGTTTTAATCTGCATTGGGTAAGCCATGTTCTTTTTATTGTTTTATACATGCTGGGAATAAAAACATCAGAACTAGTGTTTATATTCTTAAATCTTTAAGAAATACAGATTGTTAGCATGTATATTCTTAATGAAAATGGTGTTTCAATATAAACATCCAGGAAAGGAGATGAGTAGCATTGTAACTGCTGCTTTTTTAGTAAAACTGAATTTGACTATAAGGCTTGCAATAAGTTTCCTATGGTAAATCATTATATGCTGGATAGGATGAAGCAGTATTTTAGCAAAAAAATGGTTAATGGTATTAGCTGACCATTTATTTTAGTGCATTTGCTTGGTGCAATGATTTCTAATAAGTTGCAAACTGAATGTTTACTTCATGAAATGCCAAAGAGTTGCATATTGTAAGAACATGTATAGGCTATGATTAGCATTTTCAAAGCTTTAGCAAGTAAAAGATTCAAGTAACCATTGTAGTGGAGTGACAGCTCAGCTATAATTAAGTTTGAGAACCTCCTTCTGTTTAAAGGTCTTATATATCTATGTACTCTAAACTCCACATACCTACCTGTATCATCCTGAAGTCTGTTACATCTCACAAAGATGAAGAATAGGACTAACATGCCAAATTTGGGTCATTTTAAACAGAGAATCCTGAGATGTAGTCTAACAATAAATTTCTACACATTCCCCCCAGTTCTTAATTGCTTGACATTTGCCACATCTAATAAACTTCTCCTTCAGGAAAGCAATGCAACAAGCAATACTGACAAAACACTTGAGCTCTTTATTTAGACAACCTAAATTTGTGAACTAAACAGATTACACCAAGTATGTGCAGGCAGCGTGGGTGGATTCGGGACTTTGTAGAGGAAGGTGCTGGGGCTGAACCCTTGCTCCCAGGTTCTAGCCCCCGCTGGGTGGGCAGACCCCACAGCAGGAGCGGCAGCAGGAGGACTTTTTAGTCCCCCAATCAGATAAGAATCTTCCTCCCACCCCCCCACAAGTTCCCCTGTCTTTCCCTCTGTGCTCAGCAACAAATCCCCACACTTGCCTGCCCCTGCTGCTGTTCCTGGCCACAGAGCCTCCCTGGAGCAGAGTGGCTATGAAGCCCCTTAGTCAGCAGGGACAGTGGCAGGAGTGCGAGCAAGGACAGTGTCAGGGGTAGGAGCAGAGGGTATGGGAGGGGAGTGAATGTGCCACAGAGGAGAAAGGAGTGGGAGAATTTTTACTCTCTTCAGGGACTTAAAACAAGTCCTGGGCTGCTGCTCCCAAGGTGCTAACTGGAAAGGGAGTGTCCACATCACTGCACCCCCCTCAGAATCTACCCCCAGTGGGCAGTAGCCAAAAAAGTTTTTAGCCAAAAGAGTTTAACGCTCACCTCTAAGTCCCATGGCAGGTGAAAGGCTCATGGGGAAACGTTGAACTCCATCCATGTTGTCAACTCACATTTAGCTCCTCAGCAGAAATCTGGGGGGGAGGAAGTAGGGTGAGAACCTTGCTACTATCAGTGGTGCTCACTGAATATAGCAGAACATTTAGATGCTCAGAATATTTTCTATAAAGAAATTAAATTCCACACACGAATCCTTGCTGGTAGGGTTGAGGTGAGAAAGGAAGTAGGTGAAAGAGGAAGAGAGCCACTTGGAGATATTTTGAGGAGAGGAAGATAAATGTGGATGGGTAAGGGGACCCATCTCAGGATGAAGTGGAGATTGGGAAGGATGGAAAGGCAGGTAGTCCACAAGGAGTGATATGGCATTGTATTAGGGGTGAGGATGCCCATAGAACCCATGCATACACCATGATTTGAAGGGCTTTGTGCTCCTTCCCCCATGTCCCCCTACCCGGGAGCCAGGATCTGGGTGTTTCCTGCTCCTCTGGGTGTATTCTGCACCTATCTGTTCCCCTTTCTCTGTCTCTCCATGTCAGCTGGAAAATAGGGTATGCCTGCCCTTCTGAGGGTACCTGATATGCTTTGTCTGTTCCCCTGGTATGAGCCGAGATCTGGGCGACCCTGTTTTTCTGGAGGTATGTTGCTCCACTCCCACCCACCTCTCCATGGAGTAGCCAAGATATGAGAGAGGGTACTCCTTCATAGGTGGAGAGGGAGGAGGCCTGATCTCCTCTCCCTGTCTTGTGCTTGTATAGATGTCTGAACACCACCACTTCCCCACATGATCTGAAGAAACTCCATCCCTTCCTCTGAGGAGGTGAAAATAGGCATGCTGGATGTGTGCACCAAGAACATAGGGCTGAGACTGGAGTAAAGAGCTAAGAATGGCCAGGCTTATCATAGGCTCCCAACAACTAGCACCAGGAGGTGGGCAACAGGAACACCCTGGGTGCCTCCAGATGAGTGGGAATGTGTGCTTTGCAGCACCTCAAAGGTTTCTGAGGCACCACAAAATGCATGCGGTGCATGTTAAAAGGTTCTCCGTGCTGGATATTTGCAGTGTGAAGCCAAAATTAAATACTGGGAAAACCTGGAATCTAAAAAACATGCCAAAAAAAAAAAAAAAAAAAAAAAAAAAAAAAAAAAAAAAAAAAAAAAAAAAAAAAAAAAAAAAAAAAAAAAAAAAAAAAAAAAAAAAAAAAAAAAAAAAAAAAAAAAAAAAAAAAAAAAAAAAAAAAAAAAAAAAAAAAAAAAAAAAAAAAAAAAAAAAAAAAAAAAAAAAAAAAAAAAAAAAAAAAAAAAAAAAAAAAAAAAAAAAAAAAAAAAAAAAAAAAAAAAAAAAAAAAAAAAAAAAAAAAAAAAAAAAAAAAAAAAAAAAAAAAAAAAAAAAAAAAAAAAAAAAAAAAAAAAAAAAAAAAAAAAAAAAAAAAAAAAAAAAAAAAAAAAAAAAAAAAAAAAAAAAAAAAAAAAAAAAAAAAAAAAAAAAAAAAAAAAAAAAAAAAAAAAAAAAAAAAAAAAAAAAAAAAAAAAAAAAAAAAAAAAAAAAAAAAAAAAAAAAAAAAAAAAAAAAAAAAAAAAAAAAAAAAAAAAAAAAAAAAAAAAAAAAAAAAAAAAAAAAAAAAAAAAAAGGGCAGGGCAGGGCACATGGCTGCAGCATACTATACCCGAAACCAGAGTCTGGCCAGCCAGAGCCAGGCTCCAGGTGTCTGGATTGTCCTCACTGCAGCCCCAGAAGGCCCCCAGAACACCAAGTAATGCTGCTGGGGCCAGCACCTGGACTGGCCCCAGCCTCCCCTACCCCACCTAGGGCAATTTGCCATGCCCCAGAGCGCATATGCAGGGTCATGCCCCAGGGACCAGTAGCAGCAGCACAACTATGTGCCACTGCTCTTTGTCCCCAGGGAAACACGCATATGCACTCATGAGGACATGCCTCCTGAACACATCTCAGAACTATTGTTTCAAGTTATATATGTCTCCCTGGGGTTTTTTACTCAGGCAAATGGGACAATTTGAAACCTTCTTTCTATTAAAGGAAATTGCACTCTGTTAAAAAATCTACATCCACATGGGGTGCCCCAGAGGGGTGTTAGGAAGAGTTAGTTGATGTCCTGTCATCTAAAGCAACAGTACACAAGATATAAGTACTGGGGGAAGCATTCCTTAACCCTGACAGCTCCACACATCCTTACCTGATGAATAAAACCATGACTTGGATCAGGCCAAGAAAAGAACATCAAGTTCACTGAGCAGGATCTTAGAAGACTCAAGGTGATAGGATTTTTTTTAACCTAATTTGACTCTGAACCAGATCTAAACCACAGGTGAGTCTTTCTTGGGGTTTTGGGTAGAGAGGGATTGTCTTCTTTTAGTTTTTAGTTTCTAGTAAACCAGAAACTTCTCTTTTTTACCAGTTCTACCTATTGAGGAAACAAAAATTGAACATGTTATTCAACAAGGAGTTAAGGTCTACAAGTAGGCACCAACTTCATTGCTCACATTCTGGTAGTTCCTATACTTATACTTGGTTTTAGCCCCTCTCCTGCAGTAGGGCCTGCATCCTCTCCCCTCCTTCTATGTGGGTGTCAAGATCTAAGGAGGAAAGACTGAATAGAACCCAGGAAATAAAAATTTTGTAAATGTCATCCATGCACATGGTGGGCAAAAATGTTTAGAGATGGAGGAAGACAGCATGGCAAGAAGGCAAATAGGTGAGAGAGGCTGAGCTGTGCTGAACCTGGTTGAAGCAGGGGTGCAGGGGGTGCCAGGAGTTCAGAGCCTGGTTCAGGATAAAATGTAGCAAACAGCTCTCCAGTGACTTGCTGTCTATAATATAACAGCAGAGGGCACTAGACAGCAAGGAGCTACTTTTTACATGGCAGTGGCTTTCAAAAGTGGTAATGGCTCAACAGGACAGGAAGGAATGGTGAGCTGGAAGTAATGGCTGGATGGAGAGCTATAAATTCAATATCCCAGCAGACTCCCTGCACACATAACTTCACTCCACAATGGCTGCCTGCACCTCACAACAGCCAAACACTTGGCTAGCTCCAGAGAAAGAGCACCCATGTTATTCTGTAAAACATTACCATTCCATTCACCACTTTGACAACCGCTTTGCCTTTACAGGTATGATGCCATATAACACTAAAGTTTCATTTATTCATTATTAAATACACAGGCCTACCCTGACCCCACCCAGCTGCTGACAAGCACCAAGCCCCAGTACTAATACAACCTACATAACAGTGCTGAATTAGGCATACAGGATCTCTCTCAAAGGATATAAGTAATGCTTTGCTTTGCTACACAGGGGGGAGTCAGGCAGAGGGGCACAACTGTGTAGGGGGCATTTCCTTCTAGGAACATCTCACATTCCAATCACAGCTCTGCCAAGATGCACTTATTAATACCTTCCTCACTCAAGACAGTCACACCTAACATAGTGAGAACAGCTTGAGAACTTACAGATAATTCCTGTTGACTATTGCTGGCTAGATGTAAGGGACAGAGTTAAGTCTGTGTAAGGGTATATCTTAACTGTACATTTGCTGGTTTGAGCGTTGCTGAACTCAGCATTGGAAGGTCACAAGGTACAACCACACATCCTTAAACAGTGGTACCAAAGGTTTTTTATCACTGACTATGTTGCGTTTTACAGTAGTTTGGTTTTCATTAACATTATGGTTACTAGTAAACCTGCCAATCACCCTAGGACAGAAACATCACTTCACAATTTGAAAAAGGATAAATGGACAGACATTTTAGCTTAGCTGGAATCATTCTAATTTTTTATATGCGACTTAAAGCCAGTTTGAATTTGGAAATAAAACAGGAAAAGTCTGTAGAAAGCAGAATTAAATATTCCAGGGTCTCCAGCCTTTTGTAGGAGTTATTATATTACTTCTGTTACAGTGACTCAGAGCATCTATGCTCAAAGGCTGAGTTTGTTTCAGCAATTGCAACTGCACCTTTGCAATCTTGTTTCCTGATCCAGAGGATGCCCTGTGTAACTTTTCCCTTATTTTAAGGTACATTCATTGAATAAAAAATAAAATATATTTCATATACACACATAATTTGTTCTCTAAATGTTAAAAAAATTACAACAAAAGAAAGGATTCCTTTTGAACTCATATCACATCAAGTGGTTTATTTTAGTTTAAGAAAACTGAACCCAGGCATTACACAAAGACTGAGATAAATTATGTGACAAACTGGAAGTAAAAATTCTGTACCTAAGCCCCAATTTTTTGCTACAGAGTTTTATAGCATGAGATGTATGTCAGTAGTGTGTCAGATGCAAGCTATGGGTTTATCCAAGTGACTGTGCAAGAAGGTAAAAGGTAAGCAAGAGTCAACTGCCACTAACACATTTATTTTATATAACATACGTGAAAAATAAAACAGGTGCTGCAAACATGCCTATCAATAAAAATGTTGAGAGTCTAGAACTATCTCTGTATCTGACTTCCAAACAGAACTCTTCTCAGCCAACTTCAGTGGCAATTTCTGCCTATATAATAATGGTTTGATTTAAGCTTGTTGCTAAGTACTTAGTTGCTCTCAAAATGATCACTGTGACATAATAAGCAATAATCAGTCGTTTCTAAATAACTTTAAAACAGCATATGCATTAAGCAAGCAAACAGGAAAAAGTTGCAAAAGGGACTTCCTCTTTGGATTTCCACAGCAGCTGAGTGACGTTTAGTAAAGCAACTGTTTAATATTACTAAACACAGATCAAATCCTTCTCACTGGATACCGACATGGCTACAAAACTCCCCACTCGAGAGGAATGCGAGAATTGGATAACTCCTCAGGTTGCAGATCTCCTAAGACAGGTACTAAATATAGATTTAGTATATAGTCTATAAATTAGATTTAGTCTATAAATATAGACTGTAAACAAAAAAGTATGAATTCAACTAGAAAATGGGTTGCTGGTCTTATCTATACTCTATAAAATTTGTATGATTACTCTGTCCTAGATAGAAACATAAATACAATGCCAAAAGACACTGTAGTCAGCAACTGCAATGATCAAGAACTCATCATTTATATTAATATTCTAAGTTTCTTGATGGTGTCTCAGTTTTTATTGAGATTTAGATCATGACCAAGATTGATTGTTAAAAGTAGCAGCCAGGGTTATCCTGAGAAATATCCACTGAGAAGGGATTGCATATCATATTTTATTTCCTTGTGGCAACAAGTAACAATTTTATTAGAAGTAGGCGTAATTTTTTTCACTGACCATCACTTTGTAATATAGAGCATTTATTTAAGAACCTGTTTTGAATAAAACCCACATTAAATTCTAAATGTTAGCTTCAACTTAAGGGTCCTTTTAAAGTCCTTGAGTTCTTTTATTATTCTTTTGCTTCTGTTGTACCTTTCCTATTTATGCAATTCCCTTTTTATTACAGTCAGGTAGCTTGAAGCGCGCACAATATTCTAAACTTGTTGTCAGTAATCTCCTTCCCTACTTGAATAATTCCCTCTAAAATATATATTCAAGTATTTTTTATGCATGCCAGTTTTTCCCCTTTAAACTGTTGAACATTGTGGTTCAAATTTAAATGTTACCTGCTATTAATCCAGACATCAGAGCCCTGTGTCTCACAGCACGTAACTATTTGGTAGTCTCTTTTCATGTTTTGTCTTCATGAATATACATTTCTCTGTACTTTTTTTAAATGCGAGTCTTATCTGCTCTATTATAACAATCTATCTAAAATCTACTACAGCAACAGCCATTCCCTTTCAAACAAATTTTAATAAATCTTTCATATGGATTTGCATTTTCTATGATGCTATGAAATCTTTACTCCTCTTGGTGAACAGTTACTGAATAAGTAGCCCCTCAAAAGCGAATCAAAGTACTTAACCCCCATATAGTATTAGTGGACATTGTTTACAATCATCTAACAACTCTCAGTAACCATGTACAAGAATATAAGACAGGAAATGAATAAAAGCACCTCAGCAACCCATAAACTAAAAAGGGAGTTTAGGTAAGCTGTAACTTCCTTGTTTCACATTTGACCTTGAAAGCTTAACTAAGTCTTTCAAATTTCCATACATCTTTTCTACACTTACCCTATGTGACAGGGGGCCGCTTCGGGGCCGATCTCCATGGCCCACTCATCTGTCTCTGGGCAACCGCCCGCCTATCTCGCCCACCACGCCTTTGATGTTAATTGATTCAATTATGATGTCAGTTAGGCGGGAGGCTACCCATTTAGTGCCCCGATGCCAGGGGGTGCTCTCTGCAGCTCCTACCTCCCCAATACCGCAGCCCAAGCCTTGCAGATGGCATCATGGTGTTCACCTAATCACTGGCCCCATACTGGGCCCCAGAATCTTCCAAACAGGACCCCTCTATGATCCTCTCCTATCCGGCGGCCTCTCCGCCGTCATCTGGGCTACCTAGCCCCCCCGAAGCCATTTTCCCCTCACAGGTGTGGTCCCCCCAGGACCGTCAGCTAACTGGCCCTGGCCCACCTCCAGGCCAGTCGGGACCCCAGGCCCCTGGCTCTTGGGCATCCCTCACGGTGGGCCCCTGGCCCTTTTGACCCTCCTGGTCCTGGCCCCAGCTTGGGCCAGTCGAGGGTACTCTCTCCTTTGGGCTGGGTCTCTAGCCCCTCACTCTCTATCCGGGCCTCACCGTGCCACTTCTCCCCTTCTCCCAGGGGCAACCACAGCACCATGCCCGGTACTCATCCACTCTCTCGGGGTCCGCCCGCTGGGCCCCTCCACAAACAGGGTTACCCACCCGGTGGTGGTGGGAGCTAGGGGTTAAGGCGCCCCAACCCGCCTTTCACCGGGTTGATAACTGGCCTGGCATTTCCTGGGGGCTCCCACGCCACTGAGAGCCCCACCAGGCCACCCACTCCCGGCAGGGTGCAGTTTCAGTTCATGCCCAGGACCAAGAGCCTCCTTACCATCCCCTTGCAGCTCCCCCTTACCTCCGGGTCGTCTTCAGCAGCCCTTCAGCCAGGCAATGTTGCTACCTGGCCTCCTGCAGCCAAACTGTCTTGTTTATATAGGCAGCACTTGCCTCAAAATGGCTGCCCTCATCAGGCACCTGGAGGCTACCAACTCCAGGCCCTTAAAGTGGCAGGCACACACAGTGCACTGCCACACCCTATGCCTATCCTTATACTCCCATCATGAGTTTAACTAGTTGTATGTTGACACATTAAATAACTGAAAATCATTTTAGTCTGACCAAGTCTTTTTGCTATTCTATTAGTCCCAGCTTGACATTTCAACCTGATAAACAGCTCAAGTCCAGATCACTTCTACCACCTTCTAGATATGCTGCATGTTACTATATCAAAGCATTCCTAAAATCTATACAGATTATTACCATAAGCTTCTTCTCTATTAGAACTATTTCTTATTTCTTCCAGCCAATTTATTATTCTTAATTCAGTCAGAAGGGATTTCTTTATTCTATTTCTGATTATACATTTCCACTATATTGTCCTAAAGCAAAAAGATCCGTTAAAGCTTTGTTCTTAAATCTGTTATATTAGCTTGTATCCCAATCCTCTCTTCATTCAGATGTGCTTATTCTTTAAACAGTAGATCTCCAGCTCAAAATATAAATCCTTTTACTAGTGACAGATAATGGACAGAATCAGCTTTAGTGCTAAAGCTACAGCTTTTAATCTGAAAGTCCTAAATTCCAGTCACTGCAGGGACAAATTCTTTACAAATAGTTTTATATATACCAGGTCTTCCAATTTAAAAATATGACAGGTAACTGCCAAAATGTCTCACCACCCTGTAAGGTTGCCACAGCAGTAGGATGGCAACCTACTAATGCTGTCAATTACACGCTTAGCTCATGAGGCAGCAGTCTATGTGGTAGACGTAGACGTCCTACCTGCTAATGATCCAGCTGCATGTTAATATGATGCTGCGTGATGGAATTCCAGTGCTCCTGATCTAGTTGAGGCCAGTCGAGTCTTTAAACCAAATATTTTGCAAGTAGTCTTTAATTATATGTCCTTTCTTCTGGGTGCCTGACTTGAGACACTTTTATCATGTGCACAAATATTGAGCACTCGCAGCTACAGAAGTCAAGGGGACCTGTGCTTTGAACATAACAAGTGCTGTTTAATGCCAACTATTTTGAAAAATCAGGTCATGGCATCTCAACCTAGGCACCTAAAATTAGTAGTTACTTGACCTTAACCTCTCTGTACCTCAGCTCCCCATCTGTGAAATGGAGTGATAATATCCCTTTCATTTTACAAGCATCTTCTGAAAAATAAATTATTTCATATTTACGTAGCATGGTAATAGTAAAATAATGAGTAATGTAGAAAAGCTATGAAGAAATTAATAATTATGTCTTCAGTGCAGGATATGGGTAGTGTGCACTAAGTAAGACAGAGATCGCACAAGAAGCAAAATGTTGAACAACTGCTTACTCGGTGAACAACTTCTACCCCATGTACTTGTGAACTACAGAAAACGTTGTGCAGTTTAACATATCATAATGCATATGCACAAGGCAACTTCAATTCAATTATTTGCTAATATTTAAGTACTTGACTTTACAACCTTATTATGTTCTTTTAACATACAATATGTATGTGCATGTGTGTGTGCATTTGTGTGTAATATCTAAAATAATTATTAAATTGTCATTCAGCAAAGCGTTTGAAGACTGATCAAAAGCATTGGTAGAAAACCAATAACTAGAACAATAAAAAATAAACCTATTGATTTAGCTTCTTCATAGCCAAGTTCATAAAATAAATATTCCAGCTATATGCAAATAGTTATTCCTCTATTTTCCTGCATCTATTGTATAAACATGGAAATACAACATCCTCTGTTCAGCATGCATCTCCTTTCTCAATATTTCCATGCATTCCAATATATTTACTTTGGCATTAATGTGCAAATAGAGGACAGGGAGGCAGAAGCGGGACGTACAGGGCATTGCAAACACTATTCCCCACCCCAGTGCTAGCATACCTTACAAATGGCAAACTCACCTTCCCCTCCAAAATAAGGCATTCCTAGGCCTATTTTGGCAACAGTGCATTCACAATCTAGCCTCTTGTGCAGAGGTCAGATTGTGAAGTCATCGTCTTGCTGTAAAGATTTCTCTCCAAAACAGAATAAGCTACAACAAGAGTGCCACAGTACAGCCTACAGGTTCAATCCAGCCCACAGAACAATTTAATATGGCACATGGTGTTTCTGAAAGGGCGGGGAATTCGGTGGTGGAGCCTTTCACTGACTTGCCAAGCATGGAGCCTCACTGCAGATGCTTGTTCGTGATGGGAGAGTGAACAATGGCTTATTAACTCCCATGCCACTGCTGTCAGAAGTGGGTCCAGATATAGCCCTTCAGGCTCCTTGCAATCCAGAATCAGCCTTCAAGGAGCCCTGTGAGCTCAATCAGGCCAGGTAAGTTTTGCACCCTGGTCTACAAGCCTGAACCCACGTTATTGGCATTTAAACCAGCATTCATTTCAGAATGAGTCTACAATCCTAAAATTAAAAACCAAGCAGGGACTTCCATTTACCTCAAATATTATTTTGTAAATATCGCAAATGGCATCAAAACAGTCTTTTTGTTAGTGTACGCTTAAATTGACCATTCAAACAAAATATTTACAAATATAACAAAATTCAAACAACCACTGCATCTCCCCCATATTTTAGACTCCCAGCCCTATATACATTCATTGAAATCTAAAGTTTAAAAAGCTAACTTCCTTAGGGCCACCAGATCACTAAACAATTAAGGGTCCAATTCTGGAGCCCCTACTTCACACTACTGTTCACTGTAAATTCCCTTTGACTGTGTAAATGCAGGCAGTTCTTACACAACTATTTTGCCTCCTTTCTGAGCAACAAGACTACATATTTAACAGCTTTCCCGAGTTCCATGGTTTATATCTACATTAATTAAATGAATGTATAAGTCTCTGATTTAAAATTCACTGTTAATAAAGTAGGCAGACTACTTACTGAACTGAACTGACAACTAACTGAACAGTTAACTAAGAATCTTAAATGCCAGAACTCACTAATAGCACTGTATATTTTTAATGAAGTTCTGCAAATTTTTTCCTACTGATATTTCTAAACTTTCTGTTCTGTACCTAAAAGCACAATTATTTTCTAAAGCCAGGCTAAAGCATTAAAACCCAGCAATCAAAAAGATTGTGCTATGTAGATATACAAGGTAGCATTCTGAAAGTACCCAAGCTGGCTCCCAAACCAAAAACAATATGGTCACATTAATAGGGCACTCACCCCAGCTTAATAAGCCCTGCCTCTTAGAAGGTTTAATTAGCCTGCATACAGCAGTCACATTATGCTGCTCCAAGTCAGGAGCTAGTGAATGGTGCTGCCTTTCCACGTAGACACACCTTTAAGGTCCTTCCCATCCCAGCTCTTTGCCTTGGACCTCCTGAAAGGAAAACCACATTGGGTGTGTCCACACATGCAAGCACATGCGCTTGCAGCAGCTCAAATAGAAGTGATGCAAATTTGAGCCGGGGCCCCCCTGCACAGGGTCGCAGGCACCCTGTAGGGCCCCAGCCCCCCTGCACACAGCCAATAACTTACCTTCTGCAGCAGCAGCAGGAGTGGGGCACTCTGAGCCCACTGCTCCCAGATCCCAGCTCTCAGGGACCGCAATCCAATCCCACCTGGGTCCTGCCAACCTTGGGGCTGCTAAGACCTGGCTCGGATCAGCACGAGGTCCCTGTGTGCCATGCTGGGTCCTGTCACCATGGGACCAGCCTGGCTGGATGGCAGAGGGGCCCAAGGGCCATAGGACCCAGCTGAGCTTGGCACGTGATCCCCGCACACCATGCCAGGTCTTGCCATCCTGGGACCAGTCCAGCCAGGCAGCACAAGCAGCCCCAGGGCTGCCAGGACCCGGCTAGGCTCAGCACACGGTCCCCCCATGCCACACCGGGTCTTGCTGCCACTGGCCCAGCTGGGTGACAGAGAGGCCCCAGGGCTGGCAGGACCCAGCTGGGCTCAGCACGTGGTCCCCGCATGCCACACCGGGTCCTGCTGCCATGGGACTGGCCTGGCCAGGCAGAAGAGGGGCCCCAGGGCTGGCAGGACCCAGCTGGGCTCAGCACGTGGTCCCCGCATGCCACACCGGGTCCTGCTGCCATGGGACTGGCCTGGCCAGGCAGAAGAGGGGCCCCAGGGCTGGCAGCACCTGGCTGGGCTCAGTATGCGGTCCCCACACACCACACTGGGTCCCATCTCTGCTCCTCTGTGCCTGCAGGGAGGTGGCACACTGTGGGACCTGGCCCAGCCCTGTGTGGCTCGGTAGTCTGGCTTTGCACCAGAGCAGGTCACACGGCTCCAGGAGGCACAGCTCCTGCGTGCACCTCCTGGAGCCATGTGACCCGCTCCGGTGCAAAGCTGGACTAGTGAGTCGCATCGGTCTGGGCTATGTCCTTCTGTGCGCCACCAGCTTCACCATGGCTGCTCCCGCCACTCCCCCCCCGCCGCCCCCGGGGCAACCCCCCCCCCCCCCCCCACCCTGCCACCTCTCACACCCATCCATACCCATAAACCTTCCCACCCCCATTTCCGATTCCCTTACTTACCTTGGACAGTGCCAAGGGCAGCAGGAGCACCAAAGAGATGCTCTGGCCAAAACCGGACTGTCTCTTCTGGAGGACTGAATCCTGTGCCTGCTCCAGGCACGGTCTAGTACCATGCCTTGCTCTGCTGCTCTGAGGAGCATTTTTTTTTTTGCCCCCTGGATATTCAGGGGTCTAATTTTCTCCCCATGCTGCAAGTTTGCAGTGCAGGGAACATTTATTCATTCCTGCATGTGCCTCTTGCCCCGTCTCAAAGGAGTTTGTGACAGGGCAAGAGGCACATGCATGCTCATCTGGATGTGCCCATTGAGTCTAAGACTACATACAGATTCAGGGAGTTAGAGGGAGGTTAGATTCAGTTTTAAAATGGCTACCCAATATAAAGTAAGTTAGGATAGGAGGGGCTAGGAAGGCCTTGGAGGGATCAGGGAGGCAAGCAGGGATCAAGAGGGGGAATTGGGGGGCAAGTGGTATCCACAGGGGGGTCAGGAGGACTAGTGGTGTCCACAGGGGTGTTGGCATGATATGGGAGGATTTGGCAGGATCAGGGGTCTAGCAGGGTCTGTGGGGAGGACTTGTGGTGATGGGAGACTCTCCCCCCCTAACCCTGGGACCAGGGATTATTTTTAGCCACCTGACCCCCACCTAACCCCCAGACAAACAACTACACCAGCAAACCAACCTCCTCCCACTGATCCTGCCTAGCTCTCCCCCCACCCCCCCACCCCTTATTTCCTTGGCTCCCAGCACTAGCAAACACCAGTAAAACCAGCGCCAGGAGCAGTTTGTGGGATGGTGGGGCTTGATGCCTCGGGAGGAGGGAGATGTTGTCCTTCTGGAATGAGGCAGAGGACTGGGGGGTAAAAATAGTCCAATTCCAAGTGGGGTTGGAAAAACACAGCCCTGGAGCTGGGACCAGGAGCTGGACTTTCCCAGCCCCATGGCTTCACTGGGAACTGTACAGACATCCAGTTAGATCAGGCTTGCCAAACCCAATTTAAGTTAGATTACCTCTATGGCAGAGTTAATTTAGATTGGCCATTTTTAGACCAATCTATCCATCTTGAACTTTTCTACAGTTCACGCTTAGATGGACCTAACTAAGTATTTCTACTTGGCCCGCACTTCCAGGGAGGCAGTTAGAAAGTCCAAAGCAACTACACAGCTGAGGCTGGCAGCACAAATTAAAGACAACAAAAAGTCTTCTTTAGGTATGTATGAAGTAAAAGGAAGGTGCAGGGCAGCATAGGAGCCCTACTGAACAAGAAGGAGCAATTAGTGACAGACAGGGGGCACAAGGCTGAGTTATTCAATGAGTTTTTTGCCTCAGTGTTCCTGAACAGGGGTCAAGACAGGTCTCCTAATGGGTTCTTAGATGGGCATCAGAGGGCCACCAGCCCATCAACTGTCGACGCTGACTTGGTGCAGAGTCACTTGGATGGACTCAGTGTGTTTAAGTCAGCAGGCCCAGATGAGCTGCATCCAAGAGTACTGAAGAAATTGGCCTGTGTCATAGCAGAACCACTGGCACAGCTGTTTGAGCACTCAGAGGACTGGAAAAGGGCCAATGTGGTCCCTATTTTCAAGAAGGGAAGGAAGCAGGATCTGAGTAATTATAGACCAGTCAGTCTCACCTCCATCCTTGGTAAGGTCTTTGAAAAGATTATGAAGATTGTCAAGAAACATATTTGTGGGAGTCCAACAGGAAAAATAATGCAGCAGGGAAACCAGCATGGATTCATAGCAGGTAGATCATGTCGGACTAATCTGGTTTCGTTATATGACGGTCACAAATTACTTAGATGCAGGAGTAGAGGTGAATGTCATTTTCTTGGATTTTAGCAAGGCGTTTGATATGGTATGTCACCACATTCTTATAAATAAATTAAGAGGCTGTGACAGATGTTTACACAGTCCAGTGGGCGGCAAATTGGCTTAGCAGTCGCACCCAGAGAGTGGTAGTAGATAGGTCGGTATCAACCTGGAAGGATGTGGATAGTGGGATCATGCAGGATTCGGTCCTTGGACCTGTACTCTTTAATAACTTCATCAGTGACTTGGATATGGGTGTGAAGTGTACTCTGTCCAAGTTTGCAGATGATGCTAAATTGTAGCGTGAAGTGCACACTCCGGGGGTACGAAACAATTGCAGGCAGGCCTGGACAGGTTAGAAAAGTGGGCAGTACACAATAGAATGCAGTACAAGTACAGGTGCAGAGTGCTGCACCTACGGCGCAAAAAGATCCAGCACACCTATTGGCTGGGAAGTGATCCGTTCAGCAGCACAGAGGCAGAAAGGGATCTCAGAGTCATAGTAAACTCCAAGATGAACATGAGTCGTCAGTGTGACGAAATCATCAGCAAAGCTAAGTGCACTTATGCATCAGCAGATGCATGACAAATAGAACCAAGGAGGTGATACTTCCCCTCTATGTGGCATTGATCAGACTGCAGTTGGAGTACTGCATCCAGTTTTGGGCACTGCGCTTCAAGAAGGATGTTGATAGACTCGAGAGGGTCCAGAGGAGGGCCACTTATATGGTTAGGGGCTTACAAGACAAGCCCTATGAGAAGAGACTGAGGGACCTGGACCTCTTCAGCCTCTGCAAGAGAAGGCTGAGAAGTGATCTTGTGGCTGCCTACTAATTCATTAGGGGGACTCAGCAAGGAATCAGAGAGGCTCTGTTCACCAAGGTGCCTCTTGGGGTAACAAGGAACAACTGTCACTAACTGACAGAGAGCAGTTTTAGGCTAGACCTCAGGAAAAACTTCTTCACGGTAAGAGTGGCCAAAATTTGGAATGGGCTTCCAAGGGAGGCGGTGTTCTCTGCTACCTTGGGGGTCTTTAAGAGAAGGCTGGATAGGCATCTGGCTGGGGGCATCTGACCCCAGCACTCTTTCGTGCCTAGACAGGGGGTCAGACTCAATGAACTGTTGAGGTCCCTTCCGACCCTAACATCTATGAATCTATGAAAGGTTCTAAGTGTAGGGTCTGCACCTACGCAAACTAAGTTAGATTGGGTAGACATTGTTAATGTAATCGAACCTCCCCAGAAGTCTGTATGTACCCTAAGATTCATATTAGAAAGGGCTCAATTTCCTGTTGTAGATAAAGATAAAGCTTCTTGAGAGCTTCTTCTGGGTTCTGGTTTCATTTTTCTCTACAATTGGCTGTCATAGTTTTATTAAGAAAAAAATATATCAGACTTGAAGAACAGATACTGATTTTGAAAGTCAATAGCCTCTGAGCCTTGCTGTCTAGGAATGCCTCCTAGTCACTCTTTGTAATATTCTTCTTCTAGGTATACGCATCAGATGTAATGTACAGACTTGTGCCACTACTGCATACTTTTAATTTCTACATGGAAGTATTTTACCCATAAACCAGGCTACAATTTAGATTTTGTATACCTTTCAAATTATTTTATATATTTATACACACACACACACACACACACACACACACACACACACACATATATATATATAAAATGCTCTCTCTTTTCTCATCTCAGTTTGGAATGCCTGAATCTGCTGTAGTGGTGGAAAAACTGAATATCAATGGCCCCCAATTTCTGGTAAGTAATGGAAATATTTTCTGCTCAGAAATATTTCATAATAGGTATCTGCTTTTTTGTATCACAGTGGGCACATCTACACATGCACATTTCATATTTTCATAGTTTTTAGGAGCTGAAAGGGACCTTACAAATAATCAGTTTACTGCATAATAACCAAAATTACTGCGTAATATGGGCATGTGTCTCCGTGTGCATGCCCATATTGCGTAGTAACTATGGTGACTTATGCCAACTTAAGTGTAAATTTGATATGAGCATCATGCAGGTATCAAACCTATGCCCAATTAGTTACTGAGCAGTATGTGTAGATACCTTACCGCACAGTAATGCTGTGTGTGTGGACTGACTTGGAACTAACTTTAGTCCCAAGTCATTTCATACGCAACATTAACGTGCTTTATTGCTTGCACGTGTAGATGCCAACCTATTCCCGCTTACTGCATGGTAATTTACTGCACAGTAAATTTAAGCCAACATAAACGCACATGTAGACATTCCCAGTGTGAAGCTTGTGTTTACAATAGCAACACCTTATGTTAGCTTCCTTTGTTCTTTGTAGAATCATGGCAAGTTATATGTTATATCTCTTATATAATATTATAATAACAAAAATCCCACTTTATTCCTCTGAATAATTTACTCACAGTAGTAAATCCTTGCCTTGCTCCACCTCTGGATAGAACAAACATCTAGATACTCATACAAGAATCTGGCAGCTGAAAGGGATAGATATAAAGATCCATTCACACGTATGTGATTGCAGGATTTGGATCTAAGCAATCTTATTAGCACTCTAGCACCAAGCTGTGGGAAAAGCAAACTGGTTCCTGCCAGCTCAAGTGCCTTTTGTAGTCTTTTTTTTGTTGAATGATTGAAGATATTATGTACTTTCCTCATAGTAGGAATGGACACAGGATGTGAGAAATGTTTTCAGAAGTTAGTGGTAACCTACAACAACAAAAGTGACACACAAAAAAACAAAAAAGGAACTACAGGCAAGTTCTGCAAGATACTTGTGACAGAAAAAAATAAAACAAAAGGAAAAACATCTGTGAGGCATGTTCTCCAAATTATGCATTCCCTTCAACATTTCCCATTTTAAGCGTACCTTATTTCACATTGGAATGTTCAGGGCATTACATTACATGAAGTCCCATGGTATGCCACTACCCACATGTGTTTTGTATTGTATTGTTATAATACTGTGAGTGTCAGCTCTCAAATGACAGAAGATTCTTAGAGCTCCTCATGTGCTCTTTAACTGAACTGTTCAATACCAGTGTCAACTTGATAAACCAGTAATAAAATATGCTTGAAATAATTCATTATTTCAGTACCAAAAAATACAGTCATAGAAGAACTTGCATTATCAGGACACTACTTATATTGTCAATAACAACACCTATGTAACTGCAAGACAGCATTACTACAGATACAAGCCAGAATTTAATTACATTCACTGGTCAGCTATATCAGGAAATCCAAACTGTTCCAGGAATGGAAAGTTTCTTCTTTGATTTCTATTACAAAGAGTGTAAAACTGTATAGTTCTTCTAAGGAATACAAGAACAATGTATTGATATCTGCCTAGGTTTGCAGAGAGTCTAATGCAATTGTCTATGTGAAATGCTCCTTTTATTTTATTGGACATTGAGATTCTAATGAGGACATCATATTTTTCAACATAATCATTTCATCACTCAAACATGTAAGAAAGGAGCAATGACATATCATGGAAATCTGCAAAATGGGGAAATATGAGGTTTAATTGGTTTAATTTTCTGAAGAGTGAATCTGCTTTCAAAAATTTGGGAAAACTGCAGTAAATTATTATGTAGCCCATACACCACTTAGTATCAAAACAAACATCAAAATTACTACAGAGGGCTTGTTGGTATGATGTGAGGTTCAGGTTATATGCTAAATACTGAATTTGAAAAGAAAATAAGCTGGATGAACTTGCAATACTTAAGGCCCATTTGGAGTTTTAAAATCTGGCTGAAAATGCAGTAAAATTGCCTAACATGCAATGAAGTGGCCACAATACCTTAAATCAATTTTTTCTGGTTCCAGAAGGGGAATTGAGTATTGTAATTGGCATTCAGATTCAGTAGGAATTTTGTTTCTTTGAACATTTTTCTCTCATCTGGGCTTTAAGCAATAAGACAATTGCTTTTATAATAAAACTCATTTCTATTCTATAAACATACTGTGTGTCAAACTGCTCTTTTGTAAGAAACAGGATTACATGCATTTTAAAGAAATTTTGAGATAATGGCTCTGCCCTAACAGTTTTGCAGAAGCTGAAATGCGAAAACATGGTACATTAGAACGAGAGTATGCAATGCAGTTTCATCTTCCTTTACCAATGGTATTTTATTTGCAATAGTTATTCCAAATGCAGGTCACATCTCAATGATGCTAATCTGGTGCTAATGGGTAGATCAGCTTTTAGGCACAGTTGAATTGCACAGTGTATTATATTCTCTCTCTCTCTTTCATTGCTTTTTAATGTCTGAATATTTGAAGCACTGTGCTTGGCTTTTTCTATTGTAGAGAGTCTTTTTTGCTTTTTTGGTGCCATTTTCTAATTTAATGTTGATTTTCCAGTTAGAGGGTGAAAAAGTAGTAGAGACTTCAGAATTCTGATATGACCTTAAGGAATGAATCCTAAAGTAGTTAGATTTAGGGTGCTACTCTTAACAAAAAAAATAAGATTTTTACTAGAAGCGTGGAGGAAATACCTGAAAGTAACAAAGGAGTTGCACTGATTCTGGACATATTTCACCAGTTCCATGTTTTCACATATGGTGCTATTTCAAGACTTTTATATTGGGTCTTTGGGATTTAAATTTTTGGGGCTAACATCATCTTTAACAGTACAATAATGGTTTACTTTTATAAAAAAATAACCTTTAAAGAAGAGACCTATGAACTTCACTGTGACTGTCCTGCATGTCTCTGGCAGTACAAAACAACTGACAGATCCAGTCTTCTAAGATTTTTCTTTGCATATGGTGCCAGAGATTGCTTTTAAATCTACATTACATTACTTCTTCCTATTCCCAACTGAATGAACATTAGCCGGTGATCCCAGCTGCTGGAATGCCAATTTGGAGCCACAGGCAGGCAGATATATTTACAAGTTCAACATAAAGCACAATTCAGCTGCACCCAAAAAATATGGCCCCAAGTATTCAGTTGAAGACAGAATCTGACTCTAGTTAAACTTCTTGGGAAATAATTGAAGGTAAAGTCCTAGCTTTATAGAGAAAACAAGAGGCTTACAGCCCATTTCCCATAGGCAAAGCACTCCTCCAGTTCTTCCCCATATATCAAACACGCTAAAGACCATGGGCTAATATTTACTCTGAATGGGGGCTGCAGCATGGGCTGGCAGTGGAAGACTAATGCAAACAGTGGTCAATTGTGATATATTTATTCTTACCATGTTCTCCCCCATTTTGTATATTATTGCTGGTGAGCTGCTTTCTCTAACTAACTTGTCAAGTATTCAAATTTCACAAGCCACAACTTTGCAGTCAGTGTCATACACACCATGCTTCTTCTGATTCAGGAAGTAGGATAGCTTCCTTAAGTATATCACTGTGCATGTACCAACAAGCTCTTCATTTCAGTACAACTTACTAGCAAGACCATAGATAGCACCCCACTAAGCTGACTACACCCTTAGTTCAGGAAGAACCCGGTTCAGCACAAATGAAATTTATCTAACCAGAGTGGTAAAACTGTACATGTGTTCATAGCACAGAAATTTTCAACTGGGGCAACATCCTGATTTTTAAAATTCCAGCAGGACAGTCAAACTGGAGACCATAAACCCAGTAGCTTTCCATAAGAACACCACAGTCTCAGAATACTCAGGAGGTGAACCACATCTTGATAGACATTGGCTTGTGGACTTGCTTGCTCCCATCCCCTGCCAATCACACTGCAGCTACAAAGCAATTGTTCATGTGGAAAAAATACCATAAAAAATCTTCATATGGTTTTAGCTCCTCACATGAATTCTATTCTTCTTGCATCTCTCCTTTCATGGTCTCCTCTCCTGCTACTAAACATGCTTTCTTGGCCCTTGGGTGTCTCTTTGCTTCCTCCCTGCTAATACATATTTCCCTGACATACTACCCAGTTTCCCATTGTTCTTCTGCTCTGTTTTTTGGGCACACTACCATTCCCTACCCATCCTCCCAATCCTGGCTGGTGCTGGCAGACCTGGAGCACAACTGTCCCAGCTGCTTTTACAAGACCCAGAGCTCACCTTTTCTATGAAAAACCTGGATACCTAAGGGAGCTGGACACAGCAAGGTGCACACTGTGAGAAATAAGCCATTTGACTTTGCTAGCCAACACTCCACAGATGACAAAAAATGCCTGTTTAGAACAAAATTGGTTTTAATTTAAACGTGCCTGGGGGCTGGAAGGTAAAGACTATTCTCTCTCAGGTGACAGTAGACGTACAGCAACAAAATGGGAGAAAGGAAGCATTGTAGGATAGAGGGCTGCCGGCCTTGATACTTGTTAGCATTATGAGAGACAACTGCAGCAGAAGTAACACAGACACTGGACTCTCTTCATGCCAGGTGTTGGAGGGAAAGGACAAAACTGGATTCTTTTTTAAACTGGTCCAAATCCAGATATACAGATCATCACCAACTCAGGACTGGTTCAGTGTCTAAATCTGCAGCCATGTTTCACTGAAGTTCTGATGACTGGCATTTTAGTTTATTTTAAGAAGTTTTCTTGGTCACCTTGGGCCACCATTATCCATTAAATGAACTATTTTTACTGTTTCCAACCAAATCTGAGGCTACCTCTAGAAGTGGCAATATGCAATCATGTGGTGGTATCAGAAAGAGGGAAATAGCTGGGAACACAATCAAGAAAAAGGCAAAGTGTTGCTGTATATATAATGCAACTGGAACAGAGAGTGATTTTATAGTGATCTTAAGGCCTGGGTTAAAAGGAAAACATTTTACAGCTGAATGCATTAGCTGCTATCAATCATCTTCAATTAAATAAGAGGGTAAAAGGGCAATACATATTCATGTCCCTTCAACAAAGCAGGACTTCATAAAAATGGAAGCAAAAATTGCATATTTATCTCTATTCTTCAAAAAAAAAAGGACAAAACAGACTAGCTTACTGGATATAGATGTATTTTCTGAAATCTACAACATTGACGTTATGCACCATTTAACACTGCCACTCAAAATACAATAACAAATTGATGGCAAAAATAACCTCATTTTTAAGATTGTAAAGAAAATAATAGATTCATGTATAAAGTCAACAAGCATTATTGGTGCCAGATGCCCATGAATGTTTGAATAAACAATGAAAGTATATCAAGTTGTTTCATTTTACTTTCTTGCTAGATATTTTCCAATAACCCAAGTTGTAACTTAGTAAAACTGTCTAATACCTAGATCTTGCAATTCAATTCAGTAGCAGCAAACAATAAGCTAATGCCAAAGTCCTCCTTGCAGGAGTTCAGCCTTAATTTTTACCATGACAGCATTATATTTCTATTCAAGTTCCAAATATTGCTGCCAGAAATGATTTGAACATGAATTTTGTTTGTTTTTATTCAGCAGCTGTGAATGATGGGAAGTGCTTGTCTGCATTCCAATCCATGAAAAGCCCTGACAAAATAATCCAAGCAACTTCAAATATCAAGCTATTCATAATTACATTAAATATGGATTAAAGGCATATTCTTTGATGCTGAATCCTTTGTTCTTAAAGTTAAGATAATTTTAAACAGGATCTTAATAAAAAGCTTAAAATTTTATGGAGGCTTCAACTTCAGGGAGTGTGGACAGAACTGAGTAGTGGTGGGAACTTACAAAGCCATTGTGTTACAGTTTCCACATTTATAGGAACTGAACTGCACAAAGGAAGGGCTCCATGCATTCTCAGTATTTTAAGTGTTAAGCCAACTCCTGTTTATGTTTTATTCAGACATACTTGCCTTGTAAGGACACAGAACAATTCAAATATGATACTACCATCTCAAAGCTTGTTTAAAGGGAAGAAACCAAGCGTTTCAAGACTTTTGATATGGGTCACTTCCATTTTTGGTGCTTTGGTGCTTTCTAAAAAAAAAATCAGACCCTGTACAATGCCTCTAGTTAGGCACCCAAAAATCACTCACCTCTGTTGAAAATGTTGGTCACTCTCCTGTTATCATACTACAGCTGGTACCCATTTCTGACATCTTCTCCCTGAATTCCTGTATCATCATAATTTCAGTCATACTTTATTAATACAAGTCTCTTTCAATGCAAGACTGTTTCTAATGGTCTGTTCTTTATACCTGAAGAGCAAAAAAGAATATAGGAAATACATACTGAAATTCTTTCTGGGTATTATTACCTGCAAAAGACTCTACTATATTAAATGACAACATGAATGAGAGAGGGTAATGACATGTTATGTATAATATGAGTAACATAGGTTATCTGAGGAACTGATCACTTTCAGTTTCAGAGAGCATGTTCTCTATGGAAGGTCACTAAAAAGAGTAGTTGAGATAAGATTAGCTTTTCTATCAATCTGTTTCTTTACAGAAAAAGTGGGCCAAATGTACTCTGACATCCTGCTGCATACAGCATTAGCACACATGAACTCTAGTTAAACCAGATTTAAGGCTGTTTTGTGCCATTGTATCATTAAAAAGAGACAAAGTCAGGGTAACCATTTATGAGTATTTGAGGAAGTTGCACTTCATGCTTTTTCTACTAATGAAGATCTAATGATCTCATGAGGTCCCTTCCAGCCCTGAACTTCTGTAAATCTGTAATCTGGAATGACCTGGAAGAATTTGCCAAATATTTACACTTGGAAGATAGCCTATTTATGAAATGGGTAGCCATCCATCTGTCACCTGAACTGATGGTGCAACTGCTAAAGAAACAAAGTTACACTCACTGACTAGACTCCTTCTCTGGATGCCTAGACCAGTAACATTATAGCTCCTTGGGTTGTAGTTGGAGCTGTGTCGGTCTAAGAACATAGGCAGACAAGGTTTTTTGGGTAAATGTGATATCTTTTATTAGACCAACTAAATAGTTGGAAAAATTGTTCTTTGCAATCTTTCAGGCACAAACACCCTTCTTCAGTCATGGGGAGAGTCTATTGATGTTATGTGCTCTCCATGGTAGAATAGAAGCCAATATGCAAAATGCAGGTCTGTGAAAATGCAAATGCATGGCAGTGAAGATCAGAGGGAATGGGAGACAATAGGTGCAAGACAGGTGGTAGGGGGAAGAAGTGGGGAATGTTGAACTGGTGATAAAATGTAGCTAGTAAAATGCAGACAGGTTACCTGGAGTTATCAGATGGCAGGCAGGTTATAATGTGCCATAAATCTAATGTCTATATTTAGTCTTTGATTTTTTGTATCCAGTAGATTTATGAAGTGAAGCTCGTAGACCCATCTGTGAAAAGTGTTTTGTAAATTCCCATTGAGGATTAGAACTGAGAGACTGGAGAGAGAGTGATTGTCTTGTGAGAAGTAGGCACCCACAGGTAATTGGATATTTTTGTCTTTGATAGATTTTCAGTGTGCATTCATTCTGGTATGCAGTTGATGTTTGGTTTCTCCTACATATTTTCCATCAGGGCACTTAATGCACTGGATGAGATATATGCCTGCCCCCCCCCCCCCA
>NW_005842518.1:752400-763933 GCF_000455745.1 Alligator sinensis
TTGGATTTTCACAGACCTACGCTTTGTATATTGGCTTCTATTCTACCATGAAGAATACATGACACCAGCAAACTCTCCCCAAGGCTGAAGAAGGGCATTTGTGCCCGAAAGCTTGCAAAGAACATTATAGTTCCTTAGCATCCAAAATAGGAAGAAGCAAAATTTTCTAGCACACAGATAGTTCCAAATATTGAACAGATGATGCAGTCACTGCTGACTTGACTGTTTTGCAAGTAGGCTTGAAAACCCACTGGAAGTGGGTTTTTGATCTAGAAAAAAGTCACAGACCTGGGTGAGCTAAGCACCCTTCTTCTAAACTAAATGGAAGGAGTGATTAAATGCCTTTTCATGTAGTGATAGCCAAAAGCAATAGGAGGTATTAGGCTACATGGGGAAATATGAGTGAGAAGTCAGAGCGGTTTCCTGGGGCTGGTGCTAAACATAGGACTATGGATTTATTTTAGCAAGCTGTTTGCATGTTGAGTAGAAAGCCAGCAGACAGCAAGAACAGCAATCCTTTGTTTCACTGAGGAGCAGACAGGAATCCTGAGACAGAGTTGAGTGGTGGGGATAGACTTGAAAAATGTGTGTGCATTTGGTTCTACTGTGTTCAGGACTATATAAATGAACAGGATTATACAAAAGAATATCTCTGACTTTAGCAGCAACTTCCCTCCTAAAATAAACAATTCAGCCAAACCCTACATGTTGGTTAACAGCTTGGATCAATGGGCACAGAGTTTAGAGTGGGATAGAGTTTCCAAAGAGATAATGTGTGAGCTGCTACATCTGCTAGACCAGCATGTAAAATGATGAACATTTTCACAGAAATCAAAGGCCCAAAGGAATTAAAACAAGACATAAAAATAATGGCTGAAGAGGAACTAAGGCAGTATTTGGAGGTTACCCAAGAAGGGATTCTTTCATTATTATTATTTTGCTTGCATAACAGCTACCAAGTCTCCAGGCAGATTTAGAAGCCAGTACACATTACACAGCAGCATAGAGTAAACTAAAAAAAGCCACTGGTGTTCCAAATAAGGTGTTCACTTGGAGAGTTACAGAAGTATAATTAAGCTGCTTTGTAGTTCTTCTGCTATGTTTCCCTCTGTAGACAAGTCGGTGACTTCAAGTTTGAATAGCGTGCACAGTAGTCTGACCACTTTTTGCTAATGCTGACCAAGCTGTTATAGTTGCATTAAAAGATTCAGTGTAGCTAAAAGCAAAATTCACAGTGTCTGAAATACAAATTATACAGAAACAAAACACTAAATCACAGAGAGGGAAAGAACAAGTTAGGAAGTGAAAGGGATTTTCCCCTAGTAAAATGAAGCCATCCTGTTTTCTCCTAAATGACACCATCTGCTCTGAATAAGCATGAAGCTAGGCAAAGGCACACATACAAAACAGGAACCTGTAAGAGATCACTGTGAGCTTAGTGACCGATTAACTTCACTGTTAGTTGTTTTTAATTTAAAATGCTCTAATAGGAAGAAGGAATGACTTTTGCAACCAGCCAGGTATCAACATGCTGTGCAGAGCAACAAAAAATAGGACTTATTCCTGGAATGGCTCAGAGGAGTTTTTGTTAAATATTTACCAGTCTTTCCATATTTAAAAACCCAAGGAGTTTGCCCACATTATAATCGCATACAAAAACCAATCGCAGAGATGTTTCATCAGTGAATTTTCCAAGTGCCAATCCTGTGCATAAACTCATAATTTAATGTTAAGAGAATCTGGCTTCCAGCTCTGGTTGCACTGCTGAAAAAACACATCAGGCATTAACATTTAGAAAGGGGCATACTGGAAAAGCATTTGAATTCCCAGAGTTCACACAAAATCTGTACTTAGAAAAATAAGAATTTGAGATTTTAGGCTTCTAAAGCTGAAAGCTGTGTACAATCCCCACGGTTGTGGCCTCTATTTGTTGGATGCCTACACTTGCTGCTGGTAATATGACCTGCAGTGTTTAGATCTGCTTCTTAAATTCAATAGCCACAGAACTCCTATTTGAAACACTTGAGAAAGGTGTCCATCCAATATTCCCTCCAATGTAGGAATACCCACATGCATTTCCTTAAGCTTTTCTTACAGTTTGTCCATGATTTCAATCGATTCTTTCTCCTTCAAAATAATCCTTTGGAAGGGTTTTTGTGCACCATCTGTATTATGTAACAGGTTATGGTCCATATTTAGAGAGATGACAAGACCCATGACTATAAATAATAATAATCAAAGAAAAACAACCCACCAGAGCCTTGCAGCTGTTCTATGGTGATTTATCTTAGCAGTGGCCCACTGCTAAAGTAAAATTTTGACTTTCCAACATGGCTTATGAAAAAGCCCCTTTGTACTAAAATAGGGTCTGAGCAGCATAATGGAAGTAACCATTGTGCTCAAAATGATATGATCTATAGAGAACAAACATACTAGGCCTAACTATATATAAATACAGAAACAAAGAACTAAATGAAGAACTAAACAGATGAGTACAGATGACATGCTAAATAAAGAAGTCCACAAAGCAGATTTAAAAAAAATCTTTAGCTAAGAGCTAGCTCTACCTGGTGAACAACACTAGAGGAAAATGTGTATGTAAGCAAAGAACTGGCAGCACTCACTAAAAACAAAATCTCTTTATGTATGTATGTAGGTATAATGTTAGTTGTCTTTAATTCAGTTATACTACTCAGTATGAGTAAAGCTAGCAAAATCAGACTCATCATGAGCAGGAGATTAGCAAAACTACCAAAGCATTATAATGGCACGTATGTATATTATATACTGTATTGTGTGCCCAGTATTGTGTGCAGTTCAGAGTTACAATGTCATTCCCGATAAGATACAGAAACACAGGCATGGGTGACTGGTACCTCCCGAGTCTGGGGGGCCACTAGCGGGGCACAACTGGGGGGTGGGAGGTCCCCCAGAGGCCAATCGTGGTGACCGGGGTGCAGGCAGGTCCCCCAGCAGCTGGTTGCTGAGCACACCAGTGGCATAGCGGTGGTGGAAGTGCCAGGCCTTCCACATGCCACACTGCTCCCACCAATGTCTCGCCACCGGAGCCAATTTCAGGGGAAGCACCAGTGCTCTGTCTCAGGAGGGTGACATGCCCCACCCCACCCCCCCCGTGCCTCCTTTATGCATCACCTATGAACACAGGGCTGTCCAACTCATGGGCCATGGGCCACATGTGGCCTGCAAAGGATTAATATACAGCCTCTAGGCTCTCACCTAGCTGCTTGTTACCCAACATCACTCTGGCTGCAATCGCAGATGGAGTCTCCAGGCTCCCCACCTCCCAACTACAGCTGTCTCTTCCTGCCTTCACTCCAGGACATAGGGCAGTGTAGCAGTGCAGTGTGCTATGGGTGAATCCAGGGCTGCCTGCAGAGGGGTGAGAGATTACACCTCCATGGTACAGCAGTGAAGGGTGCCTATGCAGGCACCCATTGCAAAGACTAGGTAGGTAGTACCATCTACACAGTGAACCTGGTGTGACTGCCAAGGGCTTAGAAGTTGGACAGCCCAGCTATAACATGTTGTTTAGCAAGTAATTCCCTATAAGTAAGAAAAAGGAAAATATTCCACTTAGCCATGCTAGCTAGGGACAGAAATTACACATAAACCGGTATAAGTGATCAGAAACAAGTTCAAATCTGTAATATAACATAAGGTCAGTGCACATAAACTGCTTTCAAAATGTCCAAAATGGGTTTCAGATAAACCAAATGGATGTAGTATCAGCCTTAACTGATTCAGGTTAAATCAGTTTATTGAACTTCTGTCCCAGATCCCCTCCAAATTCAAGTTAGCACACAGTCCCCCAGCATCCCAGGGTGCCTTACACCTCCTCAATAAATCCTCCCCTCACAAGACTTGGCCCAAGCTGTCTGCTCTAGCCAAGCAGGGAGGCACACTCTAGCACCCACCAGCTTCTGGCCTAGGCCACTACAGGCATGTGGCTGCATTTCTGGAATCAAAAGTGAACGTCTGTTCACTTGCTTATCAATTCAATCTATACAGCTTAGTGTAACCTGCAAAGATTGAATCAATTCAGCTTTGGGCTTTTTGACTGTCTGTACTTGGTTGATATGTATATATTGTGTAACAATATAATTGAAGTCCCTGTTTAACACACAAAATGGGAGGAAGTTAAATTGATTTAGTCATTTTTTTAAATAGACGTTTATTAGTTTTGTTTAGCTGTATACATCACAATGACTTCTTTTAACTATTTATAAGTTTTCAAATAAAGTTATAAGGATTAACCAGGTCTGTATAAATGGAGGGAAAAGGCTGTACTTTTTCTTTTAAAAGCAATTAGTTTGAGAAATAAATGAAGACAAAAATCATAATTTAACAACAATCTTTTCTGCAGCTTTCTCTCCTGTTTATTTAAGAGGTTTTATTTCCTGATTTGGGAAGTTGGCCAGTGAAGGGTGTACGCATTTTTAACTAGGGTTATCATATGTCCAGGTTTTCCCAGACATGTCCTCTTTTTTGGCCCCCTTTGCTGTGTCCGCATGGGTTTTTAAAATTAGAGCAAATTGTCTGGATTTTTTGCTGTTCCCCTGCTCTCTGGGGCTGACTACTTGGGGCTGGGAGCAGCAGACAAGGTGATTGGCTGTTGGGGGTCATGTGCTCCCCACGCAGGCCAAACAAGCCAGGTGAAGAGAGAGAGAGAGTACATCTGTATATGGGTGCAGGCAACACAGGAGCTGCTTGGGCAGCAGGGCTGGGGGGGCAAGGGCTGCGGGTTAGGAGTGAGGGGCACCGGCAGGGTTGAGGGGCAGGGGGCTGTGGGTTGGGAGTGAGGGGCACTGGGTGGCCAGGGGGCTGCAGGTCAGGAGTGACGGGCACTGGGGGAGCAGAGGACTCTGGGTTGGGAGTGAGGGGGGCTGGCAGGACTGGGGAAGAGGTTCTTAGGAATGAGGGCAGAGGCAGGGCACTGGCATATCACTGCCCCCTCACAATCATATGCCCCTCCCCGCTTCCTCCTCCCTCTCCCAGATGTCCTCTTTTTTTATGCTGGAATGATGGTAACCCTATTTTAACACTACACTGAAATGTCATACTTTCATTGTACAAGAATACTGATATCTGTAGTGAAACTCTAAGGAGGGGAACCCTATAGTTGAAGTGATGATATTATTCCTACTGGAAAGAAGTCTCTAATGCCCTAAACTTCTGTGAATCTGTGAAAAAATAATGGAGGATTTGGTAAGTATTTAATAATGGCTAGCCATCTATTAAGTAATTTAATAAGAATATTGTTTTAACTTAAATTGATTGGGTCTTTCAAATTTATAGATTCTTTTTCCTTAGTGTGGCTCAGAGAATACTGGATTCTTGTTGACATTGGCGATCCGTAAGGGGCGCATGTGGGTGCACATGCACCCCCTGAGATTGGCCGTGCACCCCCTGGAAGCATCAGCCGTGAAACCGGAAGTGCTAACAGAGGTGCACTTCCGGGTTCACTGGTTTCACCGCTGGCTTGGCAATTGGCTGCCCCCCCACCAGGGCAGCGATCGGGCACTGGGGGACCCCCCCCTCCAATTGGCAATCTGGTGCCCCCACAGACTCCGGAGGCACCAGTCGCCCATGCTGGTTGATGCATATCCTTATGCAAGTTGCTACATATGCTTTTTTAATACAACTGGTAAACATATACACATACATATGCAGACACAGAGTATCCAGTATTTAACAACATTTAACTAGCTGACACTTACCAAGACTCATCTTCTTTCTATCTGTTCTCCTCATTTTATATTTATCCACTCTTTCAAGATCAGTAGTACAGAACATAGGATTTAATGTTTGCGGGTTGTTTTGCTTACTGCCCCTTGATTTTAGTGAATACATCAAAAATCTTGTGGAATGCATATGTGCACTAGCATGTAGTAGTCAATCATCATTAAAATCTTTACTTTGTCTTTGCAAGGAGATAGCATAACACAGTATTCGTGCTGGACTTTTTCTTGCCTGAAAAAGCATTTGTTAAATTTTAAACAGCAACCTCTGTACCCAGTGAAACAGAGAGCAAGTGAACATACAGAATGAGAGATTCACTGTGCATTAAATTGTTTTATATAAGGAAAATGGTGACTCTCTCTTACAAAAGCAAGTGGAAGAACTCCAAAGTAGGGGTCACTTGAGACTGTGAACATGGAAATAGTCTCTTTTATGCCAAAATAAGTATTCTTATATGCATTCGCGTATCATTTGCACTTTGCCAATTAATGCATCTCAGCTGGTTCATCTTTTAACATTCCAAAACTGTAAACAGCTTCCAAACCACCATTTTTCCCTGAAAAGAGCCTGGCTTCTCCTCCTCTCCTCTCCAATGATCCAATAAAGAACAGACATTTAAAGTGACATTAGCCGCCAGTCCATTGCTCAGCTCTTTATTTCTATACTGACATGCAAGCTTTAGTGCTTTGTGAACTACCAAAGCAAGAAATAACTGTTCTCTCTCATTAGACAGCTGGGATCCCTTATACAATGTTTGCTTCTAACAGCATCAAGATATCCAATCACAAGATATCAGCAAAACCTTGAAATATACAAAAGAATTTTAGATGATTTGTAGGGAATTTTGAAAAATATTCTGTAATTTCTTTCACTCTAAAGACCTGTAGTTAGTAAATAATGCACTTTGGCCACATAGGCAAAGGCATAAGAAAAATGCCCATAAAATTTTCTAAAAATAGTACAATACATACTGATATTCAGAAGAGTAAAAAGTTTATGGCGCTTGGGATGATCTATACAATTCAGTCCTTGGTATGCATCTACAGATAATTTCAAACAAGGGCCAATAAAAGCTACCATCAACATATACTATCAAAGAGCATACAAGCAATACAGCATATAGTAAAGGTAGACTCAAACTAAGACACATATTTGAATATCCCAGACCTCTGTGGAGTTCAAATACAGGTCTGAATTTTCTTAACTGGTTCATGTCAAATATAAACTTGCATGTTTGTTTTGAAGATTCAGAGTATTGTAGGGTTCTTACAAACATGTTTAGCACACCCCAGAGGTTCAGGCAGATGATCTTTGCTGTGAAGCTTCTTCTAGACTGAATTCCCAAACAATAATTACTTATGACAATACGTACAGCAGGGACCATCTTCAGCATTTGTATAGTGGCTCATAAAGTGATGCTTTGATACCAGACTGACTCCTAAGGGCTACTAAAATACAAATATGTGAAATAAACAAGTACAAATACCCAGGTGACCTATCAAAAGTTATATTGCTAACAGGCACAAATCTTTGGGAATCTTTGTGCCTGGGTATTCACAGGCACAAATAAGAGTGAGGTTCATGTCTTCCAAAGACACCTTATTCTCTTTTCTTAATGTTTTCTAACTGATATTTGTGTCCCTTCATTCACAGAAACTAAAGCTTTAATTTGTTTCTCTTTGCCTTTGTAGGTTTCTTTATAATGATCTATCATCCAACATGGTCAATAGTACCAGACATTTTAACAAACACATCAGTTATTGTATTGTTTTGAACCAGATATGATTTTATTTAAACCCATAGCAAATCTAGTAGCATTCTGATATGACACAAAATAAATGTTACAGTCACAGACTGCCTTTCAGTCAGAAAAAAAAAGATTGAAAATAGGACCTACAGACCAAACTTAGTCCTAGATGCATATATCTAAAATGCAATCAAAGAGCTGAATGGTGAGTTTCTCAGCAGGATAAATTAGCCCACGCTGAGCTCTGTACTATCATAGCTAGACCAGTACCTGAGGTAGCTAGTTTTGTGCCTGCAGTATAGCTATAGCCTCAGTTTCTTAAGAGAATATCTGACTACCTATCAACATAATATAACTCAGAAGTGGAAACAAAAGGAAGTCATATGTGGTTGAACATTCTTGCTTTTTTTTTTTCATTTGTCCTGAAACCAAAAATAGCATTGCGGTCAAGTGGTGGCCAGTTAGCTTCGTAATTGTGAAAGACAAGGAAGTTCAGGGCCTAACAGCAACATGCCTCCTGCACATATTCTTTACAACAAGAGTCTTCATTTGCCTGCAGCATAATAAACCCAACCTCTAATTCCTTTCATTTGGAATGATTGCAAGCATTTTAAATTCTTGCAAATCTCTGTTTTCAGAAGTTATTTTACCCACCACTGAAATGCAGGCATCAGGAAACAGACTGGCACTTATATACTTAATATACACTTATTATACTTATATACACTTACTTATATACACTTATATACACAGTATATACATACTGGCACTTATATACTTATATACACTTAATATACAGGTTAAATAGTAAGGAGGAGAGAATGCAAAACATGTTTTCATTGTGCAGCATTGTTAGATCACAAGGCACAACATGAGAATACTATTCAAATCAATTTAACTTGCAGATGGAATTTAAGTAAATGTAACATTTAACCCAAACCCAGTGGGAGTACTTGTGTGGGGGAGGAGGGAAGTCATCAATTTGTCATTGCATCTCTAACCAGAACTTTCAAATGAAGCTTAGATGTTGGTTAAAATGTGATTTGAATGGAAGAACGGCAGTTGCCAAATTATGGAACTTCATGGTATTGTGTTTGGTTTGGGAGGTGAGACAATTCTCACACTTCTGCACAGTTTTTTCCTACCTAGCTACTTCCCAGCACAGATTTCTTATTATTATTATTATTATTATTGTCCAGATTCAGGGCAGCGGAAAACAGCTGCTCTTGCAGGCAGTGTCAGCAGGGAGTAGTTTTGTGCAGTTCCCAGGCCCTTGGCCAGCAAGGGCTAAGTGTGTTAAAGAGGGGCCTGAAATCCTCATTTTCTAGGATCACCTAAGGTTGATCATACTCTGGCTGGACTGGGATTCCTACAATGCTTCTGCATTCAGCTACTTGCCTTATGTATCAGCATTTGAGGATGACCATGATATTATTCCCTACAAGTCAGAAGAGGCATTCACAGCCTCTTCAATCATTGACTTAAGAATGGCCTCACACTGTGCAGTCCCCTGTTATAAAAGCAGCCTGCCTCCTCTGCAGATAATGCAAAATTGTAATGCTCAGGGAATAAAGAAAAATACTTTGTTGTGCAGAGCACTGCACAGTTTCTTCCAAAGAGAGATGGGCATGTTTGTGATTTCCCAGCTGGCACTGTTCCATTAATGCCAGAAGCAAAGCAGATACCTATAATTAAAACCCCACCCTTTTAAATTTGCCTTCTTCAGGCTCCTCAGCATGCAAATTAGACCCTCCACTAGTCATGGGTACAGAAGGTGTTTTTTTTAGCATAGAAAAGTGTCACAGGACACATAAGATTGCCTCACACCAGAAGGGCTCTGAGGCCAATAAAAGCAAGCCTGCTCAGAGGGAAGACACACAAGGAGAAAAAAGGGTTCTGATAGAGTTTCGTGGTGAGAGCTCTCTGCCACGGCTAGATGGAAAAAGTCTGTCTGGAACTATCAACAGTAGAAAGTCCTGATAACAGGCAGAGTACAACAGCCAAGCAACAATACCATGTTTTCATAGAGGGAAGGAAGGAAATAAAAGAACTATGATGATAAGGAGAAAAGTTGTGATGCTTTAAGATGATGTTCTACCTGGAAGGCTGCTTTAATAAACCAGCCCCCCAGAATGGGGTGATATCTGCTTTGCAAGAATGTAAGTACAGTTATTGGGAAGACTCAGACCTTGAGAATGAGGCTGTAACTCCAAATCTTGTAAGGTCCTGGTACAGTGTTTGAGTGGAAGGGGATCTAATAGAATATCCATCATGTCAAATATCATCACCACAAATGTGCGGCCAAAATTCTGAGAAGCACAATGCCCACTGGTACCAGGCTGCTTCAGTCAAGTGTCACTTAACACCAATGTCCCTTCCTGTACTTCACCCAGGGAGGTTCTGTTCAAATACTGATGGAGCCCAACCTTGCTTCTCTGAGGCAGTAACAGCTCCCTGCAGCTATGGCTACAGGCTATAAAAGTCCATGATATGTCCTGGTAGCCAATTTCCAGACCTAGCTTTTCCACTCTATGAAACCTGGACATTTCAAAACTTTCTCTTCTCTTGAACAAGAATGGAATGACAGATGGTCCCATGATATTAAAATAATATTTTAAAAAATCATATTAGAATTATCAAAGGAAAGTTATTGTTGTGCTTCATTTTACTTTTATCTAATTCTATAAAAAAACAAAATGTTACTGTCTTGTCAGAACCAAGCATTTCTATCATTTTTCCTTGAAATTGTTGATTAATTAATTCCTGCAAAACAGTTTGATTACATTGATTACAGCTTCAGATAGAAATCTATTCCACTGGAAATGTTTCAGCCAGTTTAAAAAACTCTCACACTCCTACTCTCCATATCAGCATCAGGCTGTGGTGTGGGAGGCTGGGGTTCTTTTATTTATTTATTGCTGATACTGTATTTCTGTTGGTCACAAGTGCAATTCCTGTATGTGGTGATTCGTTTTCTTTTTCAGCATCGCCATGGATTTCATTTTGCTTAAACATGCAGTATAGTATGTTACTGTAACTAATCTGCAAGTTCCTTTTCTTTCCTTCTTCCAGTAAGAGTATGCAGACATTGAACTCAGCCCACAAACCACCATGTTGTAGGCAGGGAGACGATGTGATTTTGAAGTAGCTTTGGATTTCCTTTTGTACTCTGTATCTGGGATTGTAGCTAAGAGACTAATAGAGGCACCAGATGATCCAGAATAAAGCATGAACTTTCCTCTGTTTCATACTCTCAAGAGACAGTTTTATGCTACAATTTAAATTTTACTCCTAGTTGTTCCAATCCAATGAGCAGGTAGGGTACCATTCAGTCAGCTGCGGTTTGTGAAGTATGATAGTACACATACAAAAAAGTCTGAGCTGGGTGTGTTGACAGCTTCTGTGATACAGGAAGGAAAAGCCTGTATTTTGCTTACCAGTGCACAAACAAATCAATCACTGACCACCGCCCACTCATGGCATATGCAAGAGGAGAATACTTAAATTACTTTAAGCTTTGATTCACTGCTAGATTTGCTGACTGGCAAGGGTTCCTTCAAACTTAAAGTGCTACGTACCTCAAAAATGCAAACCACAAGGCACTAAGATAACCAAGTGACTTCTTAACATGGAAGCTATTTCATGATAATCCACCAATTACATCAGTGGGAAATATAATGTAGGGGAATCTCTTTACTGTAAGGAATGATGCATGATAAGAACAACATCGTGATGGATCAACATTTAGTAAATGAGATTACCTGTGAAAAAATAAACAGCTACTCAACAATCTTGACTCTTAATGGAGAAAATTAAAAATATGTTCTAGCAATAAGAAAATCTCCATCTGCATTAGAAAAAAATAAATGCTATTGTTCCTGGCATGGTGAAAACACCATTCCTTCTTGCAGAATAGATGGCAATCTAGCCATGTGCTGGAGTCTTGTACTGCTTGGACACAGCCCCCAGAGAAAACAATTAAACTATTTTTCTCCAGAAAAAAATACGTATGAGCAACAATTCCTG
>NW_005842518.1:763959-770483 GCF_000455745.1 Alligator sinensis
TGCTGATTGATAGTAGGGCCACAGTGAACTCAGGAAGCCCCTCCTCAATAGCCTTGTTCATACCAAACATTTCCTGCATTTCTCCCATTGCTGGTCTCATGCCAGTGCAGCTACATTGGCTCCGAGAACAATTGGATCTCTAATGTGAGTGAAGTACAGACATTGTTACCACCTCATCACACCAACTTCAGGTTAGTTACATGACAGTGAAAGAAACAATTCCACAGTTTATGGGAGTGATTCTCAGCCACAAGATCCTTTGAAGGGTGCCACAGGGTATGAAGAGCTGAACAAAAAAGGTTCGGGCTTAGTCCTTGCCTCATTGTTCCCCACCCCCTACTGCTCAGCACCTCTGCAAGGAAGTAAGCACTTTAACACATAAGTTAGTTTTGGAAATGGGGTGCCACTCAATTCACAAGAGTCACGGACAGTGCCTTGAGTCTAAAAAGGTTGAGAAATACTGAACTATATCAGGGGTATTCAAGCTCCAGCCTGTGGACCAATAGGGCCCATGACGCCTTGGAGTCCAACCTGCTGGTCTCCCCACAGGTCAGAAAATTCGGCAGTGGGGGAACAATGGCAGTTAACACCAGCACCCTCCCTGTTATCAAAACCCTAAGCCCCTTGGGATTCAGCAGGTCAGAGCTGGGCTATGACCCTCCCACCACACAGCCACCCTAGGGCTAGGCCACAACCCTCTACCCTCCATGTGGCCTGGTTGGGGTCAGGCTGTGTGCCTTTGTCCCCACAGGGCTGGGTTGCACCCCATCCCCTTGTGTAGCTGGTTCAGGGCTGGGCCATAGCCCCTTCTCTCCATCTGGCCAGGTTGGAGCTGAATCATGCCTGCTTCCTCCTGCAGGGCCAGGCCCCCATTCCCTGCATAGCTGGTTCGAGGCTGGGCCACACCCCTTCCCTCCACATGGCCAAGTTAGGCCTGAGCCATGACTCCATGGTACAGGGCCAGGTCAGGATCATGCCTCCTTTTCCCATGTAGATAGATAGGTCCAGACTGTCCCCATCGGCTTGTGTGTGGCTGGATAGGGCCCTGCCATGAATGCTCTGGGTGCTGGATTGGGTCCACCAGCTGAATCTGGCTGAAGAAGGTTGGGCACTGTCCATCCAGCCGCACAAAGGTTGAGTACCACTGTCTATACCAGGCATCCAGGTTGTAGCCGTATTGGTCCAGAGGAAAAGGCAATGAGGACTCATAGAAGAGATGATATCTTTCATTAGACCAACAACATTTTTGCAAAAAAAAAAAAAAAAATTAATTGCAAGCTTTTGGGCACAAACACCTTCCATCAGGCATTGGAGAAAAGATTGTAAAAGTTCTCCTGGGTAAAAATGAAAGTTCATATTTCATAGGAATGCTATGAAATATGAACTTTCATTTCTACCCAGGAGAACTTTTAAAACCTTTACTCAAATGCCTGATGAAGGGTATTTGTACTATGAAAGCTTGCAATTAAAGATTTTTTTTTTGCAAAAATCTTGTAGGTCTAATAAAAGATATCATCTCTTCTATGAGTCCTGACAGTGCATACCAATATTTCTGCCATTGTTAGCACTGATGGAGCTGAACCAGGGATAAACTAATCACGGCATAGTATCTGATATTCAGCATGGGCAAGATCAGTGTGACTTCTGAACACGTCTGGAATAAATTTTAAACATAGTTATGGGCTCCCACCATACTCTGCCCAGGCTCATACCCAGGCTCTGCACCTAGCCCTGCCCTCTGGAGTGTTCATCATTCCAGCCAAATTGGTGTCATCTGCAAATCTACTAAATGTGCACTAAATCCCACCATCCAAATCATGAATGAAGATGCTGAATAATACCAGACCCAGGACAGACCCCTAGGGAACTCCACATGATACCTCCTCCCAGCTAGACATTGAGCCACTAAGGACTACTTGCTGAGTACGATGATCTCATTATCTGGAAAATGAAAGAAGTAGAATAGATGGTATCATAGGTGTTTTTCAACTCTTCCCTTCCACCAGTTTAAAAGTAGATATTGGATCCATACATTTAATTATCTAATAATATTTAGATATCTAATAATATTTCATTTACCATATCATTTGTTTTGTTCTGTTTATTATTTTCTGTTAGTTTACAGGTTATTTGTATGACAGCATCTAAAGGCTTCACCCACAATCAAGTGACTTCCCTATCATGGTAGACACTGTATGAACAATGGAAAAATTCACTCATCTCAAAGAGCTTAACATCTAAATAGACAAGACCAGACAATAGGTAGAAGAAAAAGCATCATCACTGTAAATGTACAGATTGGAAGCTGCAGCACAGGAATATCCATAGGCCCTGACTCAGCAAAGCTCTTACACATGAGCTTAACTTTCAGCATGTAGTAAAGTCTTTTTAACAGGCACTTACACACTTAAATGGTTTGTTGAATCAAGTCCTAGTGGACTTGTCTAAGAGTGTCAGTTGATGTTACAATTTTCACATACTAACTCTATGGGATGTTATGTGGTACTAAAGTTATAATCTTCTGTGAGCGGTCACATATTAAGAGTTAATGCCCTCTCTGTCCTGCATAGCTCTGATTTGCCACTAGAGTGCTGGGAAGCACGGGCATGGCTAGGCACTGCCCAGTCTGCCCTGCGGCTGCCCAGTTCTCTGGAAGCTCTTCCACAGCTATGTGCTCTCCCATGACTCTCCTGTGGCTGCCTAACTCCCCAGCTCACCATCAGTCCAGCTGCCCAGCTCCCAGGACTCTGTCAATCTAAGGCAGAAGAGTTCAGGTGGGTAGATCATCCATGTCGTGGGGAGCAGGGGGTTGGGAGCAGTGTATCCTAGGATGCTGGGAGACCACAAATTGTTTGTGTTGGCCCCATGGAGTTAACTGATGTTGCTGCAATACAAGCTGCCTAACAGCAGCTGTAGATATTTCTCGCCTGAACAGTGTCTCGGACGGCCAGAGCCAACTCAAGTTGCGTTAGAAATTGGTCATACGTTAGGGCGGGCTGGTGAATGGAGAGGCAGACACAACTTATCGGTTGCAAAAACTTTACTCACGCTGCTTGCAATCACGACGCAGGTGGTCCGGTCGTCTGAACAACCACGCGAGTTGTTCCAGCTGGCGGGGCCCAAGCCAGTTAATCCGTCCGCAATTCGAAGCCGGCAGGGAAAGGGGTACGTCGGGGGTTGCGCTCGGTGACGGGAAGAAAGCTCGATAGGTGATCAGTCTATCGATTGGTAGCCGCAAGTCAGATAACTTCAGAGGCACTCTGCAGCGTGCTCAAAGCTCTTCGACTTGGGCGGAAGTCGCGCGGAATTTTAAACGGCCAGCGAGCCAATTACTAGCCGCCACGTGTGACTAATTTAGCAGTGGCCAATAACGGGACACAAATTTACATCCGAATAGCGGGAACTCTTTGCACCGTGCATTTCTGTGCTGCAAAGAAGAAATGCATCCTGCAAAGGAAACTGCAAATTGGCGGGAACTCTCTCCTACACGCGGGTTCTCAATTGCAGCAGAACACTCTGCCGTGCAAAGGAGCTCTCATGTGGCCAAGAAATTCCATAGTGCCGAGGCACCAAAATCACTGGGTCGTGACAAACAGGAGCAATTTTGAGACACTCAGGGTGCCTGTAGGTGTGTGGGGACACCGCCCTGACATACTGTAATTACAGCACATCAGAGCAGACTTGATTGAGTCTGTTGGAGTGTGCTAATTAGCATGCTCTACCAGCCTCCTTGTCTCATGTATTCAGCATCCAAGTGCTTCAAAATGGTGGGGGGGGCACTTTAAGTAAAGCTCGTCGAATGAGCTTTAAAGTGCCCTGCTACCATTTTGAAGTGTGGGACACTGAATACACAAGACACTGTGGGTGCTTTTATTAGAGTAGCTCTTGGAGCCACTCTAATTAAAGTACCTCCCCCAGCACTGGAGTACATGTAAAGAGTGCACTTAGCTCATCTTTTCCTGCCTTAATATGTGGACACTCCTTTCTTAAGTGCATTTAACATGTGAAATAGGTAAATCTGCACAGGAATTTTGAGTCCTGGTGCAGAACCTTTACCAGGATAAAAGGCTCTGCACTGCAAATAAAGGGAGTTTACACTTAGCTCATCCATGTGATCTCACAGTCTGATTGAGGCAAGACTGTGGCTAAGATTTCCAGTAGTACAGTTACGGCTGGTGAATCTCCTTTGCAAGCTGATTTGCTGTAGAACTCCATTTTATACACGTCCTATTTTTACCACTAGATGTCAGAGTTATACTTTTTGAAGTAAATGGATGCATCAATAAATCAGTGACTTTTACCATATAGATATATTTCTTTGTTTTCCCATTTTTACTGACAAAAAACATTGGGTATTGAATAAGAGCAATAACATGTTAGTCTTAATTCCAAGGATACTCAATTTTTTATCTTTCTTCCTCTCCATAGCAAGTCAGGCCCTGGGGTAGCCAATTCCCCACCTAGCAGCTGCCTGGCTCCTGCCTCACTCATCCTGTCTCAAGGTCCCACCCTGTCATCTCACCTGCCATGCTTTGATATTATAATTAAACTGGCAAGCTGTCCCTAGAGATCGGGGGGTTTTGCTTCAGGTCCTAGATCCTTGTCTGGGCCACAGCCCCCTGACCTCGGCCCTCTTTATTCTGGCTGAGACCTCCAGCCCAGGATCTACTGTTCCAGGACCCTAAGCTCCCAGGCCCCTCAGCCCCTGTCTCACCTTTCAGAGACTCTGGGCTTGTGCCCTCAGTCTTTTCTGCCACACACCACGGTCCTTCAATTGCTAGCAGTGCTCACCCCAGGTGCTGCTTGCAGCCTCCTAGCTTCTCAGGGCTCATGGCCAAGCCTTGGTCCACTTATACCATTTTAAAAGAGAGCCTGGGGCTCTCTGTCCCTTTAAGGCAAAATCAGCCAGCAAGGGAGCACTGTAGGGCAGGTAGGGTACAGCAGCTGCAGGTCACCATGGACAGTCAGACCCCAGTCTCCTTGGGCGTCAACCACAGCCCCAGTTTTAGAAGGCCTCTAACACTTGCTATGGGTTATTTGACCACTGCTTCAACCCCCGGCTTGTCAATCAGTGGCTGCACCTGGGGTAGGCTGCCATTTTGTTAAAGGGTCTTCTGCCACTATTAGTCCCTCCAGGGGATTGGAGTCAACCAGCTGCTCTCTGGCTCCCTCTCTCCTTCAGTAATGAGTTAGGGACCCCATTACACTCTCTTCTCCCACCTTCCCTATATTGCACCATTTTTCCTTCACCTAAGGAAAAGGGATCAAGAAATTACCACTGCAAATTTTAGTCTATGCATGACCATGTATGAAACACATCAACATCTTTCACTACACATCTCTACCATACCCCCACAGAGTCCAGATATTATTCTTGGTGGGTCATATTTAGTATTCATACTGAGTAAGACTGCAGTAATTGCCATTTTCCACCAAGAAAGGTCATATGTCTTCTGAGAATGTAGAACAAATCCACAATTCTGTCAGCAGACATACCTTTTACCTTAGTTGGGTGGTGCTTGACCCCCAGCCTACAGACCAGATCCAGCCCCCAGAGCTCCACACATGTCCTTGAGGAGTCCCACGGGCCATAGGCCTGTGTGCTTGGTAAGGCACAGGGCAACATGGAACTGGGTGGGGACAGCGAGTGCATGGTGCTGGATAGGGGCAGCACAGAGCCCTAGAGCTTGATCCCAGCACACAAAGCTAGGCACGGGTGGTGCTGGGCTTGAACCACCCTCATGGACCAGTCCCACAACATTCATCTGCCCCATGGGGCCAAAACTTTGAGCACCACCATCCTGGTCCATTATAAATCTGTAACTTCTCTAATGTTATTTCTGCTAGCTTCCTGCATATTGACCAATTTTATTTATTCCATATATCCAGCTATCAGATATGGAATATCTAGTCCATCTATAAATAGATTCCTCATGGTTGTCTCTTACTTTGGGTCTTTTCACCAGTAGCAGGCAAACTGTAGCATGCTCACCAAGTGAATAAGTCCATCTATACAATCCATGTGATATATCCCATATACTGTGCCTCATTTATATGAAATTACATCATATACATCAACCAGGCATGACTGAGCAAATCTAGTCATCCCCTTCATCCAGCATATTGACCCATTTTTCCATGTCCTTCCCAGCATAAGACCATTGCAATGTATCAGTTACAGCTCATGATTTGCCACATCATTCTCTAACTGAGGTAGAAACTAGGTGTTTTGAGAGCTGGAGTCTTGACATGTTCTAAGTAGAGGTGCACCAATAGAGATTTTGGGGGCCAATACCGATAGCTGATTTTTAAGGAGGCATATCAGCCAATACCGATCCGATTTCCAACACAGCTCCATTCAGCTGGTAAGTCTGTTGTGGTGGAAGGCAAGGGGACGGGAGGGAAGGGGTATGGGGTGGGCAGTTCAACATCCCCCTCAGTGAGGGAGGGTATAGGACTGGGGCTTGGGCAGGCACTATCCAGCTGGGGGGGGGGGGCAGGGCATGGGGCAGAGCTCTGGCTCA
>NW_005842518.1:770510-786616 GCF_000455745.1 Alligator sinensis
GCCGCTGCATGCACCCCAGAAGGGCATAGGTGGGTATGTGCCCCCCTGGATTTGCACAGGACAGGCAGTGTGGGCTGCAGCTGTGGGCTGTGGCTGAGGCTGTGCTGGGCTCTTCCTGGTGGGGGGTGGTCCAGGCTATGCTCGGGGTGAGGGGTGGCAGCGCTGGGAGGTGGGACTATGGTGGGGGGCTACAGTGAAATTTGGGATGGCTGCAGCCCCACCTATAACCCCTCTCCCAGCGCTGCTGCTGCCCAGCCCAAGCGCAGCCCGGCCCAACCCCCACCAGGAAGAGCCTGGCACTACCTCAGCCCCAGCCTGCAGCTGCAGCCTGCCCTGCCCCACTCCATGCAGATCTGGGGGCACACCCCCCCCATGCCTTCCTGGGGTGCATGCAGCAGTGGGAGCTGCCCACCCACCTCACCTTCTCCATGCCCTCCAAATGAGCTGCAACTCCATCTGGATCCCTGTTCCACCCCAGCTGGGCAGCACCTGCCCCAGCCCCAACCCACTCCCTCCTTCACTGCAGGGGGCACTGATCTGCCCCACCCCCATGCCCCTTCCCTCCCTGCTCCCTTTCCACAACAACACACTTACCACCTGCATGCAGCTCTCCAAGCTGCCAGGCTGTGCTCCTTGCTGCCTACATGCTGCACTACAGCTGCGTGCACACATGGGCATTTATCCGCCAAATTATTGGCTACATCAGGCTGATTTCTGATGCAGTCAGTTTTCTTTATATCAGTGCCAATCTGATATCAGATCAATGTATCTGTGCACCTCTGTTTCTAAGCAGTTATATTCTTAAAAAGAACTAGGGATTCACATTTATGTGGACCACAATAAAATAGTATTGCTACCTACGCAGCAGAAAATTTACTTTTCACTGTGATTATCCATCTTATCTGCCCTTCTGGACACTAATGCTTGGGAATATTATGTTTGGCTGATTATTTGAGCCTTTATGAATTTCTGATGTAGATTACACAGGGGAACAACATGGCATGATGGGTACCTCTCACCCTTATTGATCCCATCAGCATGATGTATGCCTTTTTAGAAGCTAGGATTCCAAAATGGACCCAAGAATCTCCAACTTTTAGATATCCAATTATGTCAGACACCTCACCAAAAAGCCAGAGTTCACCTCTCTATCTGTGGATTCATCAAATCAGGAGACCCTGAGGATTAAGTTATGATAGCCATTTAGCAACAGAAAAGGCCAGAACTCTCAGTACTGTCAGGTCATAGCAAGGACAGCAGCATAGAGACATCACTCAGGGGTCAGGTGCTGAGACCTTACCAAGAAGTGCACTATGTTTACAAAGCAGAGTCATGAGAATCCCTGTCACCTACTCCCAGACAATGACTGGCCTTTTACAAGCTTCCAATGGACGTATACTATTCTTCTAAAGTGCTACTTGTACCTGCTGTCACTTTCAGGTGGTACATGTGCTTAGTAAGCTGCTCCTCCATGGGCGTGCTAGTATACCGGTGCTGTTGAAAATGAGCCAAACACATAGCTGAAGAACAGCTCCATTTGGAAAAAACATGCCATCCCAAATAACCCCTCTTCAGGGACATCTGAACTTTTAGGAACTGATAAAACAAAACACCCCTCGATAAGTTCTCAGCTAGGAATTCCTGAACCCCAGGCAAGCAGTGGAAGTTTAAGCTAAGAAATGCCCACTCCTAGAGCTTCTGGCAACCACAGTGGGCAGGGGACTGATGAACCTTCCACACAGAATAAAGTGTGCTTGCTACTTCAGGGTATAGAAGGTTGTAGCTGTGTTGGTCTAAGGACATAGGCAGATAAGGTTCTTTGGGTAAATCTGATTTTTCTTAGACCAACTCAAATAGTTGGAAAAATTCTTCTTAGCTAAGAATTTTTCTTAGAGAAGAATTTTTCCAACTATTTGAGTTTGTCTAATAAAATATACCAGATTTACCCAAAGAACCTTGCCTGCCTTGCTACTTCAAGCAGCTAGAGGGAGCTTGTGTTCCTCATATAAACTTTGTTTTGATAAACTACTAACTATAACTCTCCCTGCTACCTTACTAGGGAAGAAGAGGAGGTCAGGAGAATGAAGAAGCAGGGAGGAAACAAAAAAGCAATAGTAAATTCCTAAAGTAGAGAATCATTAAGACATTATCCATAGCCACTGGAGTTCAATAATTATTCTTCAGTGAAAATGCTGTCTATGGGGAAAGAAATCACAATACACATTTGTAATGACAGGGAAAACTATTTCAGAGATACATTTCAAATCACTCCAGTTTATACACTGCTCTATGCTGTCCTTTCACAACATCTGATGAAGTGAACTCAAGTTTACAAAAAGCTTATGCTGTATATATATCTTATTTAGTTTGTCTATGAGATGTATTTCTACCAAACCTGTATTTCCCCTTACATTGTATGATAACCAGTTTCTGTTCATTCCACTACTTTGTGTAACTAACAGTAACAAAAGGCAAGAATCCACAAAATTCACCTGAAGGGTGACAGAAAAGCTAGTCACACATTCTTATTTCTTGGTAGTAAATTTGACCCCATAATGAAACAATTATTTCATGTTCATTTTTCATTAATAGCATGAAAAGCATATCCTAATGACTAACAAATATAAAATGGTAATTAAAACACATTTACCCTAATGAACTATTTTCATTATCTTAGTGTAACTAATGAGAACTAAAAGCTGATTGCTTTCACAGCACCAAGGCACTACTCATAACATTGCTGTTTTATGTAATAGCTAAAGCACCAAGCTCCTGTTGTGAAAAATTAAAACCTGGGCACTGATCTGACCTGTTTGGGGTTGGGGGGGGAGAGGGGTTCACTTTTTTTAAGTCTGTATTAAGGATAATATGGTGTCGATTTACCCTGTTTAAAGGCTCACTGATACTTTACCATGAAGTCTTTTGACAACAGTCTCCAGTTTCTCTGTAGTTCCTCATTGTGCAGCCTTCAGCTGAACTCCTTCCAGGAAAGAAATTATTTTAACTTCTTTGCCATGTACATTCATTTGCAGTATGTTCCAAACCTTGCTGGTATGAGTCACAACCAATACATATTATAAGCTCTAAAACTTGCAACAACAGAAGCAGTAAATAATGAAAACTTGGGAGAATGAGTCATCTTTTCCTGCAAACTATCATGTGATTTCATGAATTCTGAGTCTGCATGGTGTTTTCTAATTTATTCTAAATAAGAGCTGTCCAACTGGCTGCCTGCAGGTGACATCTGATCCTCAAAGGGTTAACTTGACTCAAACTTCCTCCCTCCCCACCCTCTGGGTCCTAGTCCAGGTGCTACTCTCCCCATCACTCTCCTGCTGCTTTTGCCTGAGTCTCCAGGCTCCCCCTCCAGCTTCTGCTTCCTTCCCCTGTCCAAGCCCCTAGGAGCAAAATGGTGCCATATAGCTGGTGGAACTGAGAGCGCCCATATCTGGGGGGCTCAGGGGGCACAGTACTTGCAAAGCCCAGCCACTCAGAAGTTGGACAGCCAGATAGCTGCAACCTTCAGCTATGATCAGCAGCGTATACAGCATGTTCACCTACAAAAGGTGAACACGCCAAGCAAGCTAAGAAGAGATGGGCATCAGCTGGAATCACAAATTACAATCCCCTCAAACTTTGAAAGGGTTTAGATTAGAACTTCAAAACTCAGTTGAGGGACCAAACTGAGTCCAAAGCATTCCCAGACATCAGTGGCGCATTAATGCCTGGGCCTGCGGTGCCCCTGCCAATCAGGGGCCCCATGGGAAAAATCTCTAATGCTACCAACGAGAGGGGTCCCACTCCCAGCGGCAGTGCCCCGATGCAGGGGGCCCAATCCCAGGAGGTCCCAATCCAGCGGCACCTGGTGAGGTGTTGAGGATCATGAGGCGCAGCCCAGCGCACTCCAGAGAGTAGCACAGCTCAGCCACAGGGCAGGCGAAGGGCCAGAGCAGTTCGGTCTTGTGGAACCTGGCCCAGCCTGCAGCCTCGCCTGCGCCACCACCACCACCAGTCCAGGCCTGATCCCAGCCCCGATCCCTGCGCCTCCCACATTGGAGAACAGCCACTGCAGGTTGTCTCTGATGGCCGCTGAATCAGGTGGGGGGTTCTATTAGGGTAGGGGGAGCCTCCAATGGGGTATGGGGAGCCTCCAATTTTATGTTTGCCCAGGGCCCTAATAAATCTTAATCTGCTAATGCCAAACATGGGTAAAGTTCAGAGCTAAATGTCAATTTCTACATGTACATCTGAGAAAGATAGATTAAAAGAGAGAATTGTCTCCTTGGTTGTTTCACCTGTAGTATTAGCTGACATCTCAGTGAATCTGCCATGACTTCATGCAGTTCTTTGAGGCACTAATATGCCCCCAAATTAAATGACCTTTGCTGAGGATGATGGCTGAAGAAAAGAAAGACTATTAGTTGCAATTTACATGCAGTTTTGCCTTAGGGATTTTCATATGCAATTTCTGATCAAATGGAATACTGTTTTTGTGGTGAAAGAGGAGTGATTAACAACTAAGTATATAAAGATGCGAGGCCTTCTCTCTCTTCAGTGCTTAGAAGAGTGCTTTCCAACCTTTCCCTCAGCATGACCCCATTTAAACGTTGGAAATTTTTTGCAACCCCAAAATGATGCAGACAAGATCAATACCCCCTCCCCCTGAGGACAGCATGGCCAGAGCAGAGCCCGTGGTGGGGGAAGATGCTGGCTGCCCGTTGTGGGCTCGGGTCTCCCTGCCCTGCTGCTCTCCCCCCCAGGGGCCTCCATGGCCCAGCAGGCAGGACCCAGCCCACAGCCCCAGGCCTGCCCCACTCCTTCCCTCCCTCACCATGGGGGCCGCAATCTGTGCTCCCTCCACAATAGACTTACCTGGAGGGAGTGTGGGAGCTGCTCTCCATACTGCCTGGCTGCCACATGCATGTGTCCGTGTGCACACACACGGTTCCCCAACCTGACTGCCCTTCTCCCACTCCCCCCAGCTCCAACCAGCAACTTGCAGGCTGGAACTCTGCCAGTCTGCAAAGGGAACCTGCCATTTCCTGCTTTTTTCGGTGATTTTCATCATAATCAGTAAACACTGTCGAGTGTCTTCACAGTCCCATTTCTTATTGTTACAACCCCAAATGGGCTAACAACCCCAAGGTTGGGAACTGCTGGCTTAGAAGATTAAGTACCAGAAAATAATGGCTAACTTAGACTAACTACCTTCCTCTACTGCTGTGAGCCACCGCTTTACAACGAGGAGTTGAGGGCCCATTAGTTGCTGACTAAACTTAAAAATGTTCAACTGTGCAATATGTCAATAAGATAGCTAGATATGTTTTTTAAAGTTCCACAGGAATTTTCTAATTTCCAGATCTGGCATATCATCTGCTAATTACTGTGCACACTATGTGCAGATAGGCAGCTGCTTTTTGTTACAGTATAATTATAGGATAAGTATTACAAACAAAGGGTTTTCTCTTGTCTGAAATGGCACATTTTCCCAACAAATATCAAATAACTTAATGAAATGCAGACAGACACTTGAATTTAAATATAGGTTGAGAAAATGTGCTTCGGTTGGGATTCTGCTTGTGCTTCACTTGATGTGTTCATTTCATTTGATTATTGCAGCGTAGTTTTATCACTTTAAGCATAGGTGCTTGTATGTATGTGTCTGTAATATCAAAGGACCAAATGAAAAAGACAAATGGAATCACTTGTTTTTCTTGCATTCAAAGTGGCAAATTGAAACCAATTATCATAGAATCATAGAAGTAGGGTCGGAAGGGACCTTGTAGATCTTCAAGTCCGACCCCCTGCCTGGGCAGGAGAGAAACTGGGCTCAAATGACCCCAGCCAGGTAGGCATCAAGCCGCTTCTTAAAGACCCCCAGGGTAGGAGCCAGAACCACTTCCCTTGGAAGTTGGTTCCAGATCCTAGCCGCCCTAACTGTGAAGTAGTTCTTACGGATGTCTAATCTAAACCTACTCTCCAACAACTTGTGGCCGTTATTCCTTGTTATCCCTGGGGGCGCTGGGGGGAAACAAGGTCTCCCCCAAACCCTTCTGGTCCCCCCTAGTGAGTTTATAGATGGTCACCAGGTCCCCCCTCAGCCTTCTTGTGAAGGCTGAACAGGTTCAGGTCCCGTAACCTCTCATTGTAGGGTCTGCCCTGCTGTCCCCGGATCATGTGGGTGGCCCTCCTCTGGACCCTCTCAATGTTGTCCACATCCCTCTTGAAGTGCGGCGCCCAGAACTGGACACAGTACTCCAGCTGTGGCCTGACCAGCATCGCGTAGAGGGGGAGGATCACCTCCTTGAACCTACTTGAGATGCAGCTCAACTGCATATAATCAGGTCAACTGTGCTGCAATAAAGTCAGTATTGCTGAAGCCACTGGAGTTTGACCAACTTATTCCAGCACAGGGGTGGGCAAAATATAGCCTGCGCCAGTCACTTTCATCTGGCATGTGGTACCCCACAACGAATTGTACCCCACCCAGCCCTTCTGCCCAGGAGGGTGGGAGCAAGGTTGCCCACATTTTCAACCCCCCAACATACCCTATTGCTCCACTTCCACTCTCTTGGGAGGAAGGGCTCTGCCCAGCCAACAGCAGCTTCTGGGTGGGGTTCCTGCTGCAGCCACCCCATGGGAACCTGCTTGGATTCCTGGAAGTCCAGCTCATTTGGGGCAGCAGGTAGGGAAGTAGCGGTGCTGGTGGGAGGTGTGGGGTGGAGTTGCAGCTGGGAGGAAACGTAGAGTTCAGCATGGAGCCTGCACCCAGATGTACAGCAGGAGCACAGAGTTCAGCTGGGCAGGGTGTGGGTGTGAGGGCGAGGGGTGTAGGGACCCTGGTACACTCCCCCATGGCATGCAGCCCCCTCTGCCAGCAGCAGCAGCAGGCAGAGAGATCAGGGAGCTTGTGCCCAGTACAGGTGCTCAGTGGGGCGTGGCTCCAGCCAGCGCTGCATGCAGTGGGAGAGAGCACTGCCTCTATTGCCAGGGCTCTGCATCATGCACCTGCAGCTCCAGCACTCGCAAAGCTCCTGTGATAGAGGCAGCCATCGCTGCACTGGGGGCAAGAAGCACAGCCCCAATGCAAGTGACCTGGCCACCTCTATCACAGGGGCTCAGTATGACGCATCTGCAGCTCCCACACTTGCAGCGGGGAAGCCCCATGCTGGACTCCAGGGGGAAGTAGGGGGCAGGCTCCAGCATGGGGCTTCCCCCGCTGCAAGTGTTGGAGCTGCAGGCACATGGTGCGGAGCCCCAGCAATAAAAGCAGCTGGGCAGGCTGCACTCCTGCCCCTCTCTCCCCACACAGCACTGCGCGGAGTTGCACCCCACTGACCACCTGCCCTGACCTCCCTGCCTGCTTCTGCTGCCAGGCAGTGGGGGCTGCATGCCATGGGAGGAGTTGGTGGGGGGTCCGGACACACACCCCTCCCTCACACCCCCACACATCTACACCCTGCCCCAGCAACCCCCAATGACATATACATATACCCCAACATACCCTATGCCCCCCTACCCAGCCACACCCTCTCACAACCCCCCACACACTCCCACACACACACACTCTATAAGAGAGACACTTTATTTTTGAGTTATTATGCAATCCCTTCTATATACAGTACACAATCACAAGTCATGACAAATATTTTTTTCTAATAAAATTAAAATATATTATAGTAAATCTTTGACTTCTAGTGTATGATTTGGGTTTTTCTGGTTCTAAGATTGCAACCCCCCACTCCCAAAAGGAGTATGGGGGGGCAGCAAGGGGAGGGACTTCTGGTGGCAAAGGTCAGGGGTTAGGGGACAGGCCTTCCAGTCCCAATGTAGTGACCAGGGGCTGGGGAAACTGTCAAGGGGCGGGCTACCTACACAGCCCTGACAGCTCGCCAAAACTTGTTAAGCAGCCCTCCACTTGAAATATTTGCCCACCCCTGCTCCAGAGTATCAACTATAAGAAAAAACTTACTTCAAAACATAAATTGACTTTCTTTTAGATATATTTTCCTTCTTCCAGTTCCTGCATATAACATTTTTTTCCATCTGCTGTCTTCCTCTTTTGTGAATACATAGAATTGTGGATATAATTATTCACTTCCTCTAAGTCACATATTTGCACTCCAAGGTAGCCAAGTAACAGCAAGCATGGAAATTATACCAGCAATTTTGCACTGCAAAAAAAAGTATATATTCCTTGAAAAGCTACAAAGAATGACAGAAACTTGTTAAGGTCAGGTTGTAAATTTGACTTCAAGTTCTGCCACTCATTTCCTACCCCAATGAAAAACTGAGTGTGAAGAATCACAGAAAAGTGTTGCAAGAGTATGATGGTTTAGTCTCCCATCAATATTTAATCATAATTTCCACTAATTTCAGTAAAAGTTTGAGAAGCCAGAAAAATGTATCTGGAAAGTGTGATAGAACTGGAAAGGAGAAATAACAAACAAGAGAGCTTGTCTGTCTTTTTAAGAATGATTCATTAACCAGTGCACTTTAACCTGAGACATTCTAGGTTAAATTCCTAACTATATTGTATTTTAGAATGCTAGTAATAAAAAGTTAAGCTTTAACTCAGATTAGATGGCTGTGTAAATGCATGAACAGGCTAATTTTAAAATAAGTCACTGCTTAACACAATTAAGAATATAATTCAGTCTATACATTGATCCCCATTTAAATTAACTTTTAATTTTGCAGTTTTCTTGAGATTGTCTTTTTCTCTCTCGTTTCAGAATATAACTGACTATGAGCTGAACAGATTCAACATAATGCACCAGCCGTAAGTCTCTCATGTCTTTCTGCTTCCTCACGAACATGAGTTTACTAATGTTCTACTGTATACTGTCATTCATTTTGTTGATAAATGGGTTGATGCTAAGAACTGTAAACTTCTGTTCACCAAACAGCTATAGACTGTAAGCAATTAGTGTTTTACTCAACAGAAAGGTGGTAAAATATTCACCAGAACTGAGGCCCAGAGTAGCTAAAAATATAGTTTCTCTTATTCTTGCAACAATTATTCTCATGTAATACGATACTCTTTTAACAGTGTAATCAGGTTTAAAACAGTATAATTTCCCAACATTAGGAAAAAGGCAAATTTAACTTTATCAACTTTTCTGGAACCCAAAAGCATGGTACAGTTTGCACTATAGGGGACTACATATTCAGATGAACGATTCTCACATTTAGACACCTATTTAGGTGGCCAGATTTTCAACAAAACTCAGTAAATAACATGCATTGAAAATACACTGGGAGCTACTGGCTGCACAGTCCTTTTGAATATATGTCGTTATTTAATTATGTGAGTAAGGGAGTTCTTTTGTCAATCTGACCTTGAGATTTGAAAATCATGCAAACTTGGCAGCAGTTACATTGTTCGGATAATAATCCATTGTATGCACAGACTGCAGGTAAATAATCAGTTCAGGGAAGCAAAGGTCACAGAGAGGAAAGCATATGATATTTTGCTATGTACTATCTGTTCTGTATAAAACAAGGATCACTTTCATAAAATCAGGTCCAAATTCAAACTACTCAAGTTTTCATTTTGGCCTGTTTTGCAGTCAATTTCAATCTACCTTCTTTGACACTAGCTAGTTCTCACAGGATTAGTAATGACCTTAGAGAGTCTATGTCACTTAATCATATCTGAGGCAAGCTACTAATGACCCCAAAGTGATACTATTTAATAGCTACGTAAAATGAGTGAGAGTTCTTCATTCACTTCCTGGTGAATGAATGTTATCCAAATCTCATGTGGTCCAATATTTATAGGCAATGTCTCATGTTAACATTTTAAATAGTTGGAAAAAAAAATCAGCAAGCTTTTGGATTTTAAAACCCTTCATCAGGCTGAGGAAGTCTCTGCAGTTGGTGTGTGCTCTTCCTGAATGAATTCCAGGAAGAACACACACCAGCCTGACGAAGGGTTTTTAAACCTGAAAGCTTGCTAAAAAAAAATTTCCCAACTATTTAAGTTGGTCTAATAAAAGATATCAGATTCACCCAAAGAAACTCATCTGCCTATGTCCTGAGACCAACACGGATACAACCTACACCTATGTTAACATTTGACATTTAAATATCCTTCTGAATGCTGTTTGTAATATAAAATTATGATACAAACAACTGTGATGATAAAGTTGTAAAACTTTTTCACACACTTAAGGTATAGCAATTAAAATCCTGTTAAGGTAAAAACTTTAATATTTGGGAGATTATTTTTCTTGGATGCATTTTAACTGCTGGTCCCCAACTTTGAGTAGCCTATGGACCATAATGCCAAGCAAATAACACTGCAAGTATCATCATACTTTGCTTTCCCTATTAAATATATTTTAATTTCTTGTAGCTATGAGCTGTTTGTTGCCCATAGCCTATGGTTTAGGGACAATGGAAGTACTTTCTCATGTGAAACAATGATATCAAGAAGTGTATTTCATTAACTGATAAAATGCATTCAGCTGTGATGAAGCAAGATGCTGTATTTCACCCCATGGCTTTTTATGCCTGGTTATTTTTTCCCTTCTTTCATAAAACACTAATGCCAGTCTGTTTTTAAAAAAAAGCTGAGTTTCAAAATCCCCCTCTATTGATGAGTCTTGTTTTTTTCCCCATCACACTTGTATTCCTACTGATAAAGACTTGGATGAAAAAGAAAGTTAATATTATCATAGGCTCGTATTAATAATTAACTAGATGAATAAGGAAATGTCAGAGGACCATCTTGCAAATAAATTAAGTATAATGAAGTGCCATTTTGACAGTAGAGGATATTAATAATGTAAAGCTGACTGAAACCATGACCTTTTTTTCTATGACATGTATGGGTCTGATCCACTACATAGTGAAAGTCAATAGAATCCTTTGATTTGCCATCAGGGATTGACTCTCATTGATGTGACCTTTTAATCATCCAATTGTCTAATTGTAAGTAGAAGAACATAAACTTTTCTGTAATGTCAATGCTGTCATCGAGTCCAGGACAAAAACTCCAAAATGGACTTCACTTTGTATGAAAAAAGTTTAAGTCCTGATTTCTGAAGAAGAAGTAAACAAGATCAATGTTATGATGTAGATATATATATATTACGATTTTCTGAATTCTTCTTTATAAAATTACTTCTTTAAAAGAACACTTTAGACTTTAATTCATTATTCATTTTAAACAAGAGCTATTAAAATATTATTCTTTGCTTTTTATAAAAGGCGAATGCATCCCTAACAACTTGCAGAGGGTAAAAGTGAAAGAAATTATTTGTAGTCATAAAACTGGCCAAAAATTTGTAAACTTAATTAAGCAATATAACAAGCTAATACCCTGTGGGCAATAGAGGAACTATAGTGGCTATATTCCATCACTGGGCTCTGAATTTTCATTCCTCCTATAGAACTGCATGTCTTAACTGGCTAAACTGACACAAGGATCATATGAGTTGGAAAATAGGGACAGAACAATTGCCAGATAAAATCAGACTAGTAATCCAATCTTGTATTCTCCTTCTAATGATGGCCAATGCCAGATGCTTAGGGTAAGATGTCTATTTTAAGGTTTCTTGCAGCTATGGAATACCCTGCTGAAAAGGAATGTTCCTTTCTAACTCCCATTAAATAGAAGTTGGCTGTCCTGAAATACACCCCCTGTTGGTTTTTAATCTTTATTATTGTGACTCTAAATATTCTAATTATCTGCATAACTGGAAAGATATTGAAATTAGAAAGCCAAAAGCAGTCTAAAGGCTAAAGTTCATAGTCATTCTAAATTGTACTGCCACCTTGCATCTGACAAATTAGCCAGAATCAGACTCCATCAACATGTGGAGGAAAGTCCCAGTAATCCCCTGGTTGCTGCAGAAAGTACTGGTACACACTAATAGACAACTCAACTACCATTAGCATTTTACACTCCACAAATGAGAAGGCAATTCAAACTCTCTCACCTCAACAGGCTGGGATCTGTCCAAAGTTTCCAAATGCAGATGGTATTCTGAAGAGCATTTCCCTGGGAAAGGTCTATAACATCCCAGCTATTGTGGTCACAAGCAGATTTAGTCACTTCTGAAATTTATTCAAGGAAAAAGATAACCAGAACAGCACAGTACTCTCAGGTGCTGCATCCAGACAAGAGTGAATGTTTGGTTCCCCAGGAACAAGTAGCAGCAGCACACCGTGCACCACTGCTACTTGTCACCGGGGAACACCCATGCCATTCACACTTTGACATGTGACAAGTTACCCTGGGGGCAGTACAGGAGGCTGGGGCCAGCACTGTGCTGGCCCCAGCAACCTTACCTGGGGTCCTGGGGGCATCCTGGGGCTGCAACAGTGGTGATCCTGCTGGGTGGAGCCTGGCTGGCAGCCACAGTGCAGCTCCGGGTGGCCCAGCTCCGCTTTCCAGGGGCACATGCTTCCCATGCACGCACTTCTCCATTTTTCTTTTTCATGGTTTTTTTTTTACCCCTGGATATTCTGGATAACCTGTGGGGGGAAAAATGAAGCAGTGCATGCCTGGGCCACGTGCCCTTGCAGCACAGAGAACACCTGACTGTGCAATATGTGGTGCTGCAGACATGTTTGCAACACCACAAACCATACAACTGCACTCGTCTGGACGTGACCAAGGATGTTATCTAAGACAGAAAGGAAGTCATATCAAAATAGCCTTAGCAGCATTCTGAAGAATCTTACCTTATTCTTTCTGAAAATGCTTACTTAGTTTTGTTCAAAAGGCAATGTAAGGGAGTTTGTGAAACTCACAGCTGCCAAACTGACGTATGAGTCTTAGGTATAATTGAGTGCTTCATATCCATAATTTGGAAGTAAATCTTGAGAAAGAGAGACATAATTATAGTTTAATTAAGCAGGGTATAGATAGTTCAAGGCTTGCAATGTCAGGTATTTATACAGACACTATATTAAAATATGCCTCATTTACTCATATTTCATGTTCCCAGGAATAATTACATTGGAAGACCTTTGTCATATATAATACAACTAGGGATGGGGTGCAGTCAGGATCTTTCCAACAAGAGCCCCCTGCCATTGTGGTATAAACATGCTCTAAATTAGATCTGAAATGTCATGTCTTGGTTTTATCTCATTTACATATAATAACACTGCATATATCTCAGTCATTGTACAATAGATGAACAAATTAATAGCACATAATTAAAAGGCCTTCTAATTATAATGTGGGTAGTGTCTGGATTATTTTTTGCAATAATCATCCACCACTTTTCACAGTGGTGATTTATAGTTGTCATCAGCTTATAAAATAACTAAACAGTTTTGGTATCCAAAAGTAGATACTTTAAAGTTAAGACTGATTTACAAATTAGTTTCTAACTTTTCTTTTTTGGTTATTTATATATTTTTTAAACAAACTAATATGGGGATGAAATTTTCCAAGATTTCTTCACCTGGAAGATGTCGGGGCCGAGGGGCTGTGGCCAGCAGCCCGGGCACGTGGGCCAGGGAAAAGTGGTCGGCACGGCGAACTAGAATTAGACATGGACGCGTAGAGGTTGATTAAAGATTAGTTTACTTACACCGTAGGTGGTCACGGTGCAGGCAGGAAAACTTTCTTTAGTTGCAGTTACAGACAGACACGTGGAGTTTGCTAGGCTCCACAACACGAACTTGAACAAGACCCACAGAAAACTCGAGCCTCTTGTAACAAACCGGACAGAGCTCTGGATACACACACACGGAGTTTGCTAGGCTCCGTGGACCGACCGAAAGCGCGCAGGGTGGGGTACGTCGAGGGATCAGGCGGCGACGGGGAGAGGCTAGAGGTTGATCAGGCTCCTGTACCCTCCTTTAAGGCACACGCGGAGTTTGTTAGGCTCCACAGTGAGCTTAGAGTTCTTCACAAGATGGATGTGAAGTTCTCCTCCTCCAACTTGGGCGGAAACTGCTCAAGCCTCTTATACGGCTAGCAAGCCAATCGCTAGCCGCCACGTGGGAATAATTTAGAAACAGCCAATAGTGGGGTACAAATTTACATACGGGTGGCGGGAACTCCTTTGCACCGGGGTTTTCTCTATGCAACTGAGAATTGCACCGTGCAAAGAAAGCTCCATGTGGCGGGAAATAATTCTGCAGTGCCGAAGTGCACACACAGTCATACCCTTTGGGTCATGACAGAAGAGATGAGGAAAATGTGAATTGGAAAAGCCAGTATATCAGCTACATCATGTATTTTCCCCATGTGTTCCATGGGAAATATTTGCACCTGCATAACTGGGGCTATGTCAGTACTATAAACTTAGCAGTGATGCCATGCTTCAGTACAAAAGTTAACATTTTCAGTTTCTTGACTGAATACTTGCTTTCTACATTCTACTTCAGCTTTACCATTAGGATTAGTACTTCATAGCACAGGAAATGGTACTACACCATTTGGATGAGTGTGAAATTGAGCCCTTTATAAGCAATATAAGTTTAAAAATGTTTTGTATTGGTACTTTTGAGTACTGCCAATTTTAAATGAGTAGTAATTGTACAGAAAACTTGCAACTTTCCACATTTGCACTTTCTTCCCAATGAAGGCTTCAAGCTGAGAAGCATTCTGTAACTAGTGCTTTCTATCATGATAATTAGTAAGTAAGCAAAGTTTACCCCTCTCATAAGCACATCTATATTATAATGGATTTTAAATTACCATATTGCTTCAAAATGCTAGTGCTGACTCAGACACACAGTTGTACAATTTTAAACATGCAGATTCTGTTGCCTTGCTTTTCTTAATTTCCCTGTGTAGTTTCAACAGTACTTGCAAAATCTTTGATTTATCCTGTTGATGAAAATGAACAGTGCCACAGAAAATTGTGTTTAAGGTTTAGATTATTTTTCCTAATATAGCTCCCTCCCAAATAATAAAAATAACACCTAATATAGCCTGCAAGAAGTCTTTTGTATTTTTGCATAATAAACATCTTATCTGGGTTCTGCCTTAGCTGCTAACATAGACTATACAGCAATATAAATGCTTCAAAGGAAACAGGTTCCATATATTAAACTGATAATTTTGCCTTAACCTCACTTCAGTTTCCCCAAAAGCTGAAATCCTCCTTTGCAAGATCTTCACTGCAGCCAAGGAGCCCATGGTACCCCTTAGTTAGTACCTTTAATCTTTCATCCAAAAAGTAAGGTAAAAAAGAGTCTTATTTGCAAATTACTCCTAACATATAATATAGGAATTAAGCAATACTAAAGAAAATTGATTAAGATCAAAAGGGGGGTGAATGACTCAGTGCACCAAGGTTACGGTAGTTTGTATGTTTGGGTCTGCTACATAGTAGGCAAGGATGTCTCCTGAGGAAGAACAACTTACATTAAAAAACCTTGTCTAACTTTATCTCAGCTACTTAGTTAGTTCAATAAAAGTTATCACCCTAAGAAATCCTTGCCTCAGTGCACCAAAACAGCTTGCATGGCCATGAACCAAGAGCACTGTCTACCTCGGTTACTTCCCTTGCCTCAGCTACCCAACTGTTGTGATACAAAGCGCTCTGTGGAGGAGGGGATGCCCACCAAACATACTTTAATTCTCCAACAGCTGAAAAACAAAATGATCCTAACCAGAAATTTCTATAACATTTCCCAGTGCATAAGAATCAGCCCAGACTTCCCTCCAAAAAAAACAAACAGCCATTTTTAAATTTTAGTTCATTTTTATTACTCTTAGGTTTGGGTAAGTTATTGGAGGAGGGAGGTGTCTATATTTTGAGTGGCTTGATTGGTGCCAGAAAGTAAGTATGCCAACCCATAGACTATGTCATCAGAGACATTGTGGCTTAGATGCCAAACATAGAAAATAGCTTTGCAATGATGTGCCTACTTACTTATGTAAGTGACTTTATGAGGTTTGCCCCTCAGTAACTTCCATTGTGGCTGCTCATTCCCATTGTTGAATCTGCACTTTGAAACATTTGTTTCAATGCCTTCCTTTTTGCACCTTTGAAGTCCTATCCATTAATACCTAAGGACACCTATACATGTACATTGAGTCTGTTCCAATGTTCTGTAATCACAGTGCATCAGAGCACATGATAATTACCGTACACCAGCAGACTCCAGCATCATGTGCTGAAAAA
>NW_005842518.1:786693-807019 GCF_000455745.1 Alligator sinensis
ATAGATGTGGCACTCTGGGCCCTTAAATTAAAGCAGTTCTCGGAGCCACTCTAATTAAAGTATTTCCCTCTCCCCTCACCTCCCAGAGCAGGTCTATAAATGCCCATAATTCACAAAAAAGTCAACTCACACAAAGGTGGATACACCATGTCAACTACCATTGCACAAGCATTCTAAATAAAAGTTGACCAGAAACAGCTGCAAGGACCAGACTGGTCTTGCCTTTCTTTCTCAACAAAAAAATTGTTAACCTGAACTGGTACATTTGGAGTATTGTGTAGAGAAAGAAGGATATAAAAACAAATACTGGTTGTAGGAAGATCACCAGATGGTGCTATTGCAGATAGTTTCAAGAGCTCTGCTGGTAAATAAAGCAAGGGCCACCCTGGAAGCAGGTCTCAGGCTGCTGGGTAATCTTTCCTGCTCTCTCCTCACTAGTACAACTCACCTTATGATGCCCAACCAAGTGAAAGCAGCAAATGAAAACAGAATTGGATATTGGAGGAATCAGCAATGGAAGCTTTTATTCATCTACAGGTTTCCCTCACTTTATGCAGGTTCTTTATATGCAAATTTGCTCTTATGTGATGACCACTGGTGATGCATAGGGGGTGCACACAGGTGCATGTGCACCCCCTGAGATTAGCCATGCAACCCCTGTGAAAAGCACTGCCAACACTGCCAGTGGCGCCTGCGAGCAGTTGCCCCTCACCAGCCTCTCCCCCCCCACCACCGACACCACCAATGGCATCTGTAGGCAGTCCCTGATTGCCACTGGCCACCACCAATGCTACTGGCAGTGTCTGCAGATGGTCACCAACCACTAGTCAGCGCTCGCCACCCACTCCCTGCCGCCAATACCATCGCAGCTACCTGTAGAAGCTCTCCACTCACCGCCACAACACCCACGCTGCTGACACCACTGCCTATGGGCAGTCATCGTGCCCCCCCAGCCTCTGGGGGCAGGTGGCGTTCATGGTGACGACCTTTTTTATACCCCAAATTCATTATATGCAAAGTAAATTCACCCTTATGCAATCGGCATAGGTGTGCATCCTCCTCACCCAAGCAGGTAAGTCTGTGGGGGGAAGGGGAAGGGGCCATGGAGCCAGGGCCCCATTCACCCCAGCCCCTGCTGCAGCTGCTCTGGGAGTGGCTGATGCCACCTGCCTGCAGCCGCTGGGCTGCGCCATGCCCCAAAGCCCCCACGGCTCCACTTATCCCCATTCACGCCAGCCCCTGGACTGCTCCATGCCATGATGTAGGCAGCTGGCATTGGCTGTTCCCGGGGCTGCTGCAGCAGGGACTGAGGTGAGCGGGGGCAAGAGGCTTGGGGGGCACAGGATGCAGTGCAGCTTGTCCCAGCTCACCCCAGCCCCTGCAATAAGTTTCTCTTTTACAGGAGGATCTGTTACTCCCTGTTAGGGACAGCCAGGAAGGTGAATCATGAACCACTACTGCTTTTAGTCTGATAAACCATGGAGTTTATGATGCCATGGTTTGTCAATTAATAGTTACAGCTGCCTTATAAGAATGAGTGCTGAACGGATGTGGGTTGAGCACTGAAGCAAGAACCTTATGCCAACCCCCCTACTAGATGGTTGAACATTGCTATCCCAATTTCATTGACGGAGAGAGAAAAAACAGAGGAGAAAACCTAATTACCCAACTTGAGATGTCTTGGCTGTGATTTTTAAAAGTGTTAAGTCTCCACAGTTCACAGTCACATTTGGCTTTGCAGATGCCCGTTGCTTTTGAAAACTGGTCTCTAGATAATTCAAGTTGGAGTTACCTCTTAAAAACCTGAAACAAACACCTTAGGCCAATCTTTGTAGGTCCAAACTACTTGTTTTCATAGGGAGTCTGCAGCAAAGTCAAGAACAGAACCTCAATCTCCTTCAAGCACTTTTCCCCTACCCCTTCAGCTGATTTGCTTTGCCTTCCTGTATTGCAAAGCTGCATTCAGACCACAGAAAACAGGCTGTTGCTGTTTCAGTTCAATGGGCTTTCTTCCCTTTTAAAAAGTTATATTTGGTAAATCGGAAAGTGCTGCACCTGGGACTCAAAATCAGAAGAAAATAACTTCTAGGTCACTCAAGCAATGAAGCATGAAGAATTGTTAATTTATAATCTCGTTTTAGTTGAATTCCACATGTGCAGAGGCTCAAGCACACTCTGTACAGAGAACAGAACAGATATCTTAACTCATTTCACTCCAAGTCTCCTAACTTGACTCCTCTCATTTTTTAAAAGAAATACTTTACTTAATTTACCGTACATTATTGCCACAGACAGAGCCCCTCTGCAGAAGTGTATTACCTCCTTCTGTCCTTCGAGTGGCTACTTTGATAACCAATGAAAAAGTAATCTTTTCCTGCCTTTGTACAACAATATCATATTTAATTTACTATATATTAGGGGGCTGTGTTGTGGTAGGGGTAGACTCCCCAGTACTTCTAAAGTGGGAAAAATAAATAAACATATTCAGATTTGGACTTTTTAAATGCAGAAGTGAGAATTCAAAGGAATTATTGACAACTGAAGATAAATAGTATAAGGTATCTGGAGGAGAGGGCAAAAGCCTCTCCTGCAAGCCTCAAGGGGACTGTAATAATTACAGGTGGTGTTATAAACTAAATGCAAGGTGCAGGCAGAGGTGCAAGTAAGACTAATGTGACAGAGGCAGGAAGACCAATTACAGCTGGTCAGACAGCAGGTACTATAGCATTCAGTCACTTAGGAAAGTATCAGCACAGTTCACCTAGCACGGCTGGCCCTGTCCAAACAGAGTTGCAGTGCAGAGGGAATGCTGCTACAGGCCTTTGATATTTCAGCCTCTTCCTAACATACCTCTTTAATGATGCGTCAGAATTATCAGAACAGACTGAGCAGTCACAAGTCAGCAGCCCATACAATGATTACCCTTACCCAAAATAGATATTTAAAATTTAACCCCAACTAGACTTGAATTCACATCCCCTCATGCAAACATACGCCACTGACAACAGTGAACCACAGAACAAATGTATGAAGCTGCCTTTCCAGCAGTTCTAACATGAAGCAGCAAAAAAGTACCCAACATGAAGCTAGTATCATGGTACCTGTTCATGGGCATCCTTGGATGATATTAACACTCATATATTTGATTCCTAGTTACTGAGAAGTACTGTGGAAAAAAGTGTGTAGTTAAGTAAGTATCATAGTGCTGGGGCGTAGATAGTCTCAGTTTGAAAATCCTAAAAATTTACAAAAATGTATAGTCTAGACTATAATGTAATTTTAATTCACTTATCCTAAGCACTGCACTAATTTTAATCCGGGTTTTAAATCCTCAAATTCTGATGCAATTGAAGCTTCCCTATATCATAAGATAATTTTGACCAGGTAGGCTCATCCTTCATTGGCTATCCAGCCCAAAAAAGAGGATAAAATACTCTCCTCCAGAGGGAAAAAGGCCCCCTGAGCAAAGTCTCTGTCATCCTCTTTTGACATCTGGAAGCCCTACTGAAATCTACCACATCTTTCTGTTATTAAATCCCCCCTCAGTCTTCTCTTCTCCAAACTAAATAAACCCAGTGCCCTCATCTTAATCTCATAAAATCATAATGGGCTTAGGGGGACTCAAGGTATCTAAATTAAAACTTTGACCTAAAAATCTCCCTAGTCAATTGCCACCTTGCCCTGGAGACAGCTGAACTCACAAGAGGTCTCCCAGTCTGACCTGAAAGTTCCTCAGGTTCCTAGAACTCCATCCTAATCTGAGCATTTTAGTGCCTCGTTCTCAGCTAAGGCTAAGTAAGTTGCAGAAACCAGGTACTCCTTCACCTGTGTTCTCTAATGGCCACAAACCTCTGCAAGCATGGCGGGAATGACTCTTCATAAAATGCAGTTGTTGCCATGTGCCATTAGACATTAATTCTCATTAGAGCCAAGCAGTGCACATGTAGCTCTGCACTCAGACTACACTGCTTCCATTTCAAGAGGAGATAGGCATGGATCAGGCACAACATGTCTCAGTACAGAACTGCCTGGCTCTGTCTCTATGACTGTCTCTACCCTTGATCTTTGCTGGAACTCTCATTAAACATCCCAGTTTATTAGATTTCCTGGAATCTAGTTTGAAAAAAGGGAAATTTCTGCTCCTTGTTTTAGTGGACAATGTTGTTCAAAACCATACAAATAACCAGGATTATTATATAGCTTGAAATAGCATCGGTATGCCTTATTAGGTAAATTCCTTTTTTAAAATACTGGTGCGTAGTTCTGCTGGGTAAACAATTCATAATCAACATTTTACAATTATGTATCACCTTCTTTATGTTCCAGAGTGAAGTCTTCTCAGATGTATTCATAATTTGAAATTTGTTTCTAAATAATTTCTGCATCCAAATTTTACTCCAATTTTTCTCATTAAGCATCTGCAAGAACATTATATAAGTGTCCCTGACAATTATTTAAAAGTACAGATCAAACTGAAATTGCCATCCCTTTATACCACCATTCATACTGAACAGCTAATCTAAAACATATAAGCCTCAATATATTGGTCAGTGCTCCTGTCTTCTAATTCTCCTTAATGGAGACAAACTGTCTATAGAGCAATGGGTGTCAATTTTTTTAGGCTCAAAGCACCCCTCCAAAGATGTTAGCTCTTAGTTTTCACTCATTTTTAGACTATGGAAATATTTTTCTGTTGCAAAGAACTCAGAAACACCACAGCAGGTCAGCATATTCTTAACACTATGGACTTGTACTGGAAATGATTTATTTTATCTTGTGAATCATGTTTTTGCACCAAACAGTGCTAACATTACATGGCATCCTGCAGCACCCCTGAAAGGATTTCATGGCACCCTAGTTAAGAAGAACAGCTATAGAGAATACATCCTGTCATCAACAAATTTAGCCTGTTTCATTTTACTGTCAGACAGTCATTACAGAACTCCAGGGCCTTTAAAGAAAGTGCCATTCCAACAGCCTCATCTCTTGCATATTGAGGGGAATGCTTCATGATCATCCATATTAATCACAGATGTGGCAGCAAACAATGGGAAATAAACTCTTTCTCAGGTACACTAGTTCTGGGCCATTTAGATTATTCTCAGTTGAAAACAACATCTTAAAATGTAACCAGAGGATGTTAAGAACTCCATGAAAATCTTATAACATGAAACCCCTGCCTACTAAACACGTGACTGCCTCTATGCCAGTCCCACCTTTTGTATGGTTCTAATATGTTAATCAATCCTGAAAAATTCCCTGGGAACATTTGGAAATATAAATCATACAATATAGTTCTCTTCCTTAACTGGCCAGTCTTAGAATCAGCTCTTTGCAACTCTGAAAACTTGCAGCTACCAATGTAACATTCACTTCCATCATAGTATTCTACAATATTCACTTACAATTCAAAAAGCACCCTGCCATGTGCATAAAGTAGTTGCAGAGCGTGAGCAGGGAGATTTATGATTGTGGTTTCCCTACCAGAATTGGTATACCATACCCTGATGGACACTGTTCAAATGAATCAATTTGCACTTCAGATCAAATAGTCATAGAAAATTTTGGTGTTATTCACTGCAATCCAGTACCATCAGGCCATGCAGATTACAATTTCTTAGAAGCTGATGACATTTTGAGGTTTTCTTTCTTTTCTCCAGAACATGAAAAGGGAAATTGACCTACAAATATACCATTGAAAGTTAAGAGGCAGTCCTAGAATGAAACTAAACCTGGAAAGAAATGTTTTGCAGCCCACAGCCCCCAATTAAAAAGCATTCAAGAAAAGCTACTTTCCCATTGTACAGTCTTATAATATCACCATTTAATTGCTTGCTAATAAGTATGAACATTTAAAAATTCACAAACATATAAATATTCAACAGTTAACAGTGAACATTAGATAAATATTCAATAGTTAACATTAGATAGTACATTTACTAGAATATAGATTTTAGCTCATGACATTTTCCTGGCAGTAAACACCCTGTAACCAAACTATTGTTAATATTATGGCAATAAAACAGAGGATAATTTCAAAAGTATAACAACCTAAAATCTCAATCAAATACATACAATATGCAAAAGTTTTAATTGCAAGAAATTATGCTATAGCCATCTGTGGAAAAATCAAGTGGTGTCTAAATACTGCTAAGAGGGCCACTTTAGAAATGTTTAGAAAGTATCTCTATCCAGAAACTTCCTTAATCCTAAATTTATATTGTAAATTATCTGGGGCAAAAACCTTCTCTCTGTTTGTACAGGACTTAGCACAATGTGGCCTTTATCCATGAATGAGATTTCTAGGTGTTATTACAATACAAAGAATTAGTACTGTTAAAATTTACATTCAAATTTCCATTTGACCTTTTCCCAAATATTTTAATCTGGATAACATTCCTTTAAAGTATAGGTTTTCACAAACATTATTCCCTTGATGACTTTTCTCTTATAAGCCCAAAAGAAAAAAAAATTGTTATATTAAAACATAAACTTTGCTGTTAAATGTAGATTTATTCTCCTCCTGTCCCCCTAGAGTATAAAAAGTTACAAGATTTTATGACCTCAAACTCACCAAATAACTCTTTCAAATGCTGAACTTCACAATAAATGCTGCAACGGACACATAAAAAATAATGACCCTTTCTGATATACTGGTGTACTCCTATTAAATTGCTACATTTTTGTAGTTTTAACTCAATTAAAGTTATCAACTGTGCAAACATATTACCAGCAACAATTCACAAAATCCACAGTTTTAGATAAAAAGACAAGTTTCATGGCTGTAGTTGTAATTCTGAATTGTTCCCTGGAGAAAGAAGCCTTACTGGTCTATTGATCCTCCATCATAGCCAAGTCATATAGCCTTCTTGATATAGCATCTACACTCATAAAACCATACGTGTTATTTTGTGTCCTACTTTGATACTTTAACAACTTGATAAGAATTTCTTCTATTCATCTAACCATATACACATTGTATCCACCCTGGTTTTAAAGGCTGCATTTATAGCTACCAGGGGTTTAGGTTGTAGCCGTGTTGGTCTAAAGACATAGGCAGACAAGGTTCCTTGGGTGAATTTGATATCTTCTATTAGACCAACCCAAATAGTTGGAGAAAAGTTATTAAGCAAGCTTTCGGGTTCAAAAACCCTTCATCAGGCTAAGGAAGTTTCAGCAGTTGGTGTGTGCTCTTCCTGGATGGAATGAAAAGTAAAGAAGCCAGGGGCTGGGCTGGGGAGTCAGTTGCCAGGCAGATTATAATGTATCAAAAATCCAATGTCTGTGTTTAGTCCATGATCTCTAGTATCCAGAAGGTTGATGAAATGGAGCTCATAGGATCGTCTCTGGGAAGTGTTGTGTAGGTTTCCCTTGAGGATCAGGACTGAGAGATTGGAGAGAGAGTGGCCCTCCTGTGAGAAATGTGCCCCCACTGGTAATTGGGTATTTCTGTCTTTGATAGATTTCCGGTGTGCGTTCATTCTGGTGCGCAGTTGTTGTTTGGTCTCTCCTACATACCAAGCTTTTAGCCAAGAAAGCCCTCAGCATCCTTCTGCCACTCCTTAATGCCTCCTTCTGCCATGAAGCCATATGGTTTAGAAAGCAAAGGACAAGGCAGAAACTTCTCAGTGTGCAAGAGGCCTCTGTCACTAGCAGTTTACTGTTCTTGAACACTGTGAGTTTCTTTTAATGGGGGCCCCTACAGCAGCTTACACCCAGGCAAAGAGGTGTTCCACCCATACTTGGATGGAACAAGAGATGTTCCAAATGCTTTCCTTGGCCACACCAGAAGCTCAGGAAGAGGAGAGGAGGTTGTTTAGAAGCCTTGCACCTGATTTATACTATTAGGGGCATAAAGGAGAGTGAGCTAAAACTAGGAGCTAGCCCACTATGTTTGCAATCAGCAGTTAGTGCTGCACAAATTATGTCTTATCTTAGTTCATCAATTCTGTTTAGAAGCCTGCAGAAAGACACCTCTCTCCTTGGCAAAGTCAGTTACAAACGCTGTCAAACACAGTTGAATTGGGGATTGGAACGCAAGAATAAGGGCATGAGGAGCTTTCCCCACTTGTACCCCACCATCTAATGTCCCTCCACAAGAGCCAGTCACAAACATACTCCTCACACTTCCCCAGATACCCTGTAGTAAGCTACAGAGAGTACATTTACAGTGCAACTGGGAGGCAGGATCACTGCATGTGTATGTATACATGTGCAAACTAGCTTTAATAGAGCTGGGTTGGGTAATAACAGCACTGAACAGAGTATCACAGATGTCAGTACATGCTGAACAAGCCCACAGGGGAGTCTGGGTGCGTGCTTGGGTTGCTAGCCTGCATTGAAATGTGTCTCCATGTCTTTACTGCTATGCTTACCAGTGCTAGCTAGCATAATGCTAGTGTGGGAATGCCTACCTTTGTTACAGTAATATCTCCCTGTTGCAGCACAGTCACACCATTAAACCAAATTAAGGAGGAACAAGGGACCTGTCAAGCTGACTTGGTGCAGACTGAGAAAGAGCATACAGGGTCATCCTGGAAGGTGATGCAGCAAGTCCTCTTCTCTTTTGCATTTCAGGAGGAATGCAGCTGAACTTCATGTCCCCAGTCCAACCCCAAACATTCCAATGCTGAGCATTTGATCATTAGTCAGTCTGTGGGTTTGGTTTCTTTTCTTTTTTCCCCTAAGAGCAGATGAGAACAGATGACAGTAAAATGAAAAAGCAGAAGTATCGCTCTTCAAACAGTGGGCTTTATCCTCAGGGGAAATAAAATGCATGGCCTGTGCAGGTGCTCAAATGAGTTTGTTCCCACATAAGAAACTCAGACTGAATTTGCTGCTTTCACATTTTTGCCCAACCCTCAAATGAGAGTTGTAACGGTACTGCCAAAATGCACAAAGTTTTTCCTTTCTGTGATAAGCCAAGAGGCACTCCTAAATGTGGATCTGATTTTATGTGCAATATTTTAAAAAAGAAAAATTCACCTACACCTAGGAATGCTCCTCTCCAAGTTTTAAGAAAGTTATGTGCCATCCAAAATGGTTACCAATGTCATCTTCTGAGGTTTACTGATGCCAATGCTAGGATTCTTCCAGAGTTAACATCGGGTTCAGTTACTGTGTCACAGAGCAGCTTGACCCAATGTTTGTCACTAAAATGGCTTTTATCTTTCCTGTTGGCATAACCAGCATGATATCACTCAATTCTTTCACAGAAAGGGGTATAAATTAGGCTTCCTAATCATCAATCCAAGAAAATGTTTTGCTTGCTATTCAGGTAACTTCTTTTTATGCTAAATAAATTAAATGAATGGCTATTTTAATGAGTCCCTAAAGATTATTAATAATCTCAATAAACAGTATGAATATCATACATATTCCAAAATATCATACAGAAGATCTTGAGCCACTGCTTATTAGCAGCAAGTGCATGGAAACAGATGTAGACTTTCTAGGGAAACAGTGATGTCTGTCAGGAAACACACCATTGGACTTAGACTGAGTCATGTGGCCTCTGGATAAAAAAAAAGGCTATCAGAATTTTTCAATCAAGTTCATAAAACTTTTACAATCTTCAGCAGCTTGTGTTTTAGCATAGAGGTGGGGAAGTCCACAGATGAGCGAAAGTGCCAGCTGTATCACAAAAAAGGCTGTGAACAAAGTGAGTGTTGGAAACTTTTTCAGAGAGCTCAATTATATCTTTAGTGCAGACAGGACATAGTGAATTAACATTTTTTTGAAAATCATTTGCGACAGCATGGCAAAAGTTGACTCTCAAATAGTTCTGAAAACACTTCTGTGACTGCATCTACTCTGTTACTGCTGGGGATAAAACTGAACAAACTGAAACCTTTTCTAAAAAAGATATTCCCATGATGGCTGAGCGGTAGAGAAGAAACCATAATCAAAACAAAAATATACTCAAAACCTGAATATTACTCTGATTGCCTGTTCTAAAGCAAGCGTCTCAGCTGAGTCTATAATGAATCTGTAAAGAGTCCCCTAGAGAATGAATATAAGCATTAATATCATCTTTAATTACCCTTATTTTTTCACATACCACCTGCACCTTTTCCCCAAACAATTAGGAATTTTAAAAAATTAGTGTACATGTCTTAAACAAGGAAACAAACCCTGGGCACTGACTAGGTGGGGCTGTTGAAAAGGCTGGAGGCTCCGGCCACACAAAGCTGGGGCAGGAATATCTTCATCTGCTTCACGCCACCTTCTATGGCTGCAGGTGGAGGTGCCTGCCTGGCCAACAGTTACTGCATTCGATCTTACAGGCACTGCTAAATTAAGGCTTTTACAGCATCACTCATATAAAGTTTGTCAGTGACTCCGAGGTTAGCCCCACAGCTGTTGGGGAGTGAGGCTGAAGAGAGTCTTCTGGTTCCTCGCCACACAACCAGTCTTCAGCCCCCGACCAGGTAAAGTCTTTTCTGCCTTCCCAAAACAACCCCTCTGTCTTGCTCGGGGGCATGGGGTATGCAAAAAAAAATACAGTGCCTTCTTCCTGGATCAAAGCAGTGCATGGTCCCTTGAGATTCTTTTTGGAAATACTTCTAGAACTGGATTCAAAAAAGAGATCAACTTAATCATAACATTTCTACAACAAATTTTTAGCCCTTTTCTTCTATTTCCTAAGCTTTTAGGTACAATTGGTTCACAGTTTCCAACATTTCACTGCAACGATATGAAACCTCAATTTTGAATGAAAGTGGAGATTCTCTACCAACATCAGAAGCAGGGACTTGAAAAAACACCCTTAGCTTTTGTGAGACTTGTGAAAGTTACCATGACTGTGGCAACTCAGCTTATTATAAACAAAACAGCATACAGCACCACATATCAATGCAGTGAGTCATGACTGTATAGAAAAGGTCCTATGAGATACAAAACAAAGGTAGCAGTTTATTTAGGGGACTTTATTATACAGTTTATTGATAAAGGCACAAAACATATTGAAAAATAAAAACTCACAAAACATGCCTTGTAAAATATAATACTTTACCACCATTCATTTCAATGGAAATAAAATACAGGTACGGCTTAAGTGAGATAAAAACCTAGAATCTAGGAAAAGCATAAGCCTTAACCCACACACCTATTCCTGATGTTGATCAATGCTGAAAATTTACCAATTGCTTTCTTACTGACAATTGGTATTGGGTGACATTATTTTTATTTTTCAAGTACATCATTTATTAGGTACCAGAATGCATTGGAAAGATCCTCTGAGATCCTGAGTCACACTGGCTTTATAACTGTCAGTGGAAGTATAAAAACTTACCATCTTAACTATAGGCTCTAGAGAAATGAAGCATGGGGCAATACTGTATAGCAGGGGTGGGTAATTATTTGGGCCTGAGGTTCACAAAGGGAGTTTTGATAAGCTGTTGCAGGTCAGTTCAGCTTCCCCCCTCCTCCCACAACTCACCAAAACTCCCTATCGGGTTGTGGGTGGGTGGGGAGCAGTGTTCAGGAGCATGACAGGTGTGATTGGCTCCCTACATGCCCTGACCTGTTGGGAGGAAATGACAGGGGTGTATGGGTGTGTGGAGGGAGGGCTGCCTGAAAGCCAGCCAGGGGTGAGGAGAAGGATGGGAGGGAGTAGGGCATGTGCAGCAGAGCTCACCCCATTAACAGCTGTCCCTGCAGTGCTCCACATGGGGCCAAGCCCCAGCCAGGGCAGCTTGTGCCCTGCTACAACCCACCTGCCCCCCTCCCCCAACCCCAGTCCCTGTCCCAGCCCTGGGCCCAGCCAGCATGTAGCTTCTGGCAGGGCTGTTCCCAGTGTGGCTGCAGCCAGTCGGGCTCACATTGTCACCAGAAAGGCAAGGGGAACACAGTGCACCAAGAGTAGCCCCACTGGAAACTATACACTGGCCAGGGCCCAGGCCAGCAGGGCTGCTCCCCTTGCCTCCAGCTGTGACTGCTGCTCGTGCCCCTTCCCCTGCTCCTGCTGTGCCACTCTGGGCAAGGGGGAAGCTTCAGACAGGTAACTCCTGCCCAGCACATGGAGCTCTGGCTCTAGCTCAGGGCTGTCTTCCACCCACTCCACCCACCTGGTGTGATAAGCAGTCACCTGCAGACAAGCAAAACAGGTCGAAGGCAGCCAGAAGTTGGAGCCAAAGCTCTATGCCCAGGGCAGGAGCTGCCTGGCTGAAGCTTCCTCTCAACTCACCAGCCTGGAGCCACACGGTAGGGGCAGGAGCAGCAGCCGTAGCTGGAGGCAAGAGGAGCAGAACAGCCTCACAAGCCCCAGCCAGCGTGCAGCTTCTGGTGGGACTATGCCTGGTGTGGCTGCAGCCAGCCAGGTTCTGCTGGACTCCCCTCGCCTCCAGCAACTGCTCCTCCTCATGGTCCTGAACCTGCTGCACCACTCCAGGCAGGTGGGTGGGGAGGGAAGCTTCAGACTGGCAGCTCCAGCTAGAGGTGAGGGGGGCTGAGGAGTATCCAGCTGGCTGCAGCCCAATGGGAACAGCCCCACCAGAAGCTGCATACTAGCCAGGGGTCAGGGCCGGGGCCAGGGCTGGAGGGAGTGCAGGCCAGATACAGTCAGTTGAGGGCCCAGATCTGGCCCATATTTTGTCCACCCCTGACGTACAGTGTAAATGTGTCCAAATGAGGATGAAATGTTAGCAACTTCAGACAGTTTGTTACATACATGAAATAGTGTACAGATCATGCCTTGACCTTCTCCCAATTCTTAAACAGAAACTAAAACATGGTGTCAGATATAAGTTCTTGAAAATAAAGAACAAATACAAGGAAAAAAAAGAAAGTCAGAAATAAAAACAACATCATGGGTAAAAAATACATTCCAGCTCCGAGTTAGTGGGAAAAGGCCATATCCTGGTCCAAGCAGAACGCAGGGAAGGGTAGCACTTTAGAGACTGTTAAGAAAGGCATACATTTTTGTAAGTGATACCCTATTTTGATTTATGGACTTGTACCCCAGCTAAATCGGGTATATACTTCCCTTCTCCAACTGAAGGGAATTGTTAGCTGGCAGGTGTGCTGCGGGGAAACTGCAGACTGCTCAGTTTCCCTCCATCTCTATGGAACCAGCCCGGGATAGACAGGGGACTTAAGTTAATGTATATAAATTTGTATATAGTTATCACAAGGAAAGGAAACATGGATATAAACATATGTACTATATATATATGATATCTAAACAAATAACATAAACAATACCCTCTGAGTAAATCCTATAAAACCTTAAACGAGTGCTCTAGATACCAGTAAATATCTGATCTGAAACAGATAAACCCCAAAATAAACATAGATAGACAACAGATAAAGTATGGCTGAACAATAAATAAGCCACGAATAAATACAAATAAACAACAGGTGAAATAATGGCAGCAGGGGGTCTCAGCAGAGCCCTAGGACACTACTCATCTACTAATTTAAAAACATGAGAGTTCACAAAATATAAGGCATGACATCACACCACTTATGGCGCAAGAACCCCAAAGATAAACTTAATCCCAAGGGGAAACCCCAATGCCCTTGGGCGTTTCCCACAAAGACGCTGGTAACTTTAGGGGGGCCTCCCAGTGGGACCTCTATTTTCAGCAGCCCTTTACTAACCAGGGGGGACTTCCGCCCCCCTCTTTTCCCTGCAACTCACGGCTCCCAGGCCTGGAGGGTGGCCCTCGTCCACTGCCCCAAGCCGCTTTCTCACCTGCAGTGCGTGTCGGGGGTGGTCACTGTCCCCTGGAACAGGGCTCCTCTATGCAGGGCTTCTGGGGTCTCTGGCTCGGCCCTGTCTGCTGGCTCAGGAGCCCGAGCACCGTCTGGCTCCCTGGACTTTTGCTATAGGTCGGAGGCCTGGGCTGCCTCATGCAGCACCAGGCTCGGTCCGCTCCTAGACCCTCCATGCAGCACATCCTGCACTGAGCTCCCAGCCTTGTTCCGGGGGTTGAGGACCTGAGCTGCCCAAGCACTCCAAAGGTCCTACTCCATGCACTGGCCTGTGCACCGTGTCTCTGGCCACACACCAGAGGTTGCAGACCCAAGCTGCCTCATGCAGCTCCCAGGGTCTGGACACTTTGTGCCATGCTGCACACCAAGAGTCTAACCACTGGAGCCGTCTGCCGTTCCCCACTGATGGAAGTCTTCAGGGGCGCTTCTGGGCTACTGCTTTGCCCTGCTGAGCAGCTCTCCTCAGCTCCTCTAAGCCCCACTCTTCTCTCTTCTGTGTCCCGGATGTGTTCCCCTCATGCTGGGCACGCAGCTCCTTTTATACTCTCCAGGGCTCCGCCCCTGAAGTCTTCCAGACTTGAGTGTTGCAGTCTTCAATCAGGTCCGGGGGGGACTCCTCTTCTCCTCCCCTCAGGAAAGGGGCATAACTTAACTCCTCTTGCTGCCTCCTGATTGGTGGATGGGATCTACCAATCAAAACAGCAAGATTTCAAGCCTGGGACTCAACCCAAGCTCCGAAAGGCAAGCCTGCTACACTCTCCCCTGAGGGAATCCTCACCATCCCCGGTGAAGGTCACATCCCCAAGCCTAACTCTCACTGCACCCATGGGGCAGTAGTAGGTACCTCTCCTGGTATCCCAGAGGCATCATACGTAAACCGCCTTACAGGCCTACGGTCACGTCTGGGACGAGGAGTGTGGTCAGGCTCTGGGCTCCCAGGAGGCCCACGCAGTGTGGGTCTCGTGTCACCCATGGTGCCTTCTCTGCTGGTGGATAGAGGCCGTGAAGACGTCTCTGTGCGAGCCTACAGGTGGATCGCCCTCCCCGACGACTCCTGTGGGTGGGGCTTCAGGCACATCAGGCCCTGGGCCCAGTTCACCTTGCAGAGTGGGGGCCCCAGGCTGGGGTGGAACTCGGACAGATACCACACACCACAGTCGAAGTCGGAGTCAGAATCTTCTGGCACTATGGCAGGTGAGGGTCAGGTGCCGGTGTACCCTTCTGGCAAGAGAGTCAGGGCCGGGCTTGTGGAGGTTGTTGAGCCAGTGGGCAAGTCCCCACCAGTTCCCCTATAGGCAGCAAGAGGTTTCTGTGTACAACTCACTTTCGTCCAGGCCTGGCCTCTGGGACAATCTCATATACCAGTAAGTTCCCCATTTGTTGAACTATAGTGTAGGGCTCAGCCTGCCACCGGACCACAATCTTATGTCTGCCAGCCAATCTGAGACTGCATAAAAGCACCCAGTCCCCTAGGTGCAGTCCCTGCTCCCGTACATGAGCATCATAGTTCTTCTTGTGGCGCTGTTGATTCCTCCCCACAGCATCAGCTGCCAGTTGGTACGCTCGCCTCAACCGGTTCCACAGCTGTTGGGCATACTGCCCATGGGTTAAGTGATGCTTATAGGTGTTCTCCACCCCAAAACACAAGTCTATGGGCAATTGGGGTTGTTGTCCAAACATCAATAGATAGGGGCTGACCCCAGCAGCATCGTTATGAGTAGCATCGTATGCATGTACCAGGTAAGCCAAATACTGGCTCCAGGCGGCCTTCTGCTCATGTCTTAAGGTGCCAAGCATATTCAGGAGAGTTCTGTTGAATCGCTCTGGTTGCAGGTCCCCCTGCACGTGGTAAGGGGTAGATCAGGACTTCTGAATTCCGGCAATGGCACACACCTCTCTTAGTAGTTTGCTTTCAAAATCTCAGCCTTGGTCCGAGTGTATTCATGCAGGCAGCCCAAACACCAAAAAGTACTTCTCCCAAAGCACCTTTGCCACTGGCTGAGCAGTCTGGTCGTGGGCGGAGAAGGCTTGTAAATATCTGGTAAAGTGATCAGTCACCATGAGTATGTTGCCCTTTTGATTTCCCTTCCCTTCTATGGATAAAAAATCCATGCACGCCAGCTCCAATGGCTGCAAGCTCTGTATGGTGTGCAAGTATGTGTTCAGGTTGGCAGTGTCTTCCTCTTTATGCATCTCTCACAGTTGAGACATTTATCCTTCATGTGCTCCACCATCTGCGTCCAGAAGAAATGTTCCCTAGCTAAAGCCAGGGTGCGCTCCATACCCAGATGACCAAAGTCATCATGCAGGGCCCCAAGTGTGAGCTCCCACTGCTGCTTGGGAAAGATCAGTTGCAGCAGCGACCTTCCCTCTGGGTCTTGTACTTCACGGTGCAGCACCCCATCAATAAGCCACAGCCTTTCCCACTCTCTCACCAGGAGATGGGCCACAGGGATGACTCGCCCAATGGGGAGAGGGTGCTCAGTGCTCTTCTGTCAGGCCCATAACACGTCCCTCACATCAGGGTCTTGTTCCTAATCCCTGAACTTCTCAGAGATGGCCCACTTAAGAGCCAGAAACTCAAGCTTGTGTACTGGGTATCGGGTCTCACTGGGCACCAAACTTCTACTGGCATAAGCTACTGGGCGTCGCCATCCTTCATGCAGTTGATACAGGACAGCCCCCAGTCCTGAAAGACTGGCGTCTGTGTGCAGAATGAATGGGTGATTTGAGTCAGCATACACCAACATGGGTGCTTCTGTAAGGCGCCGGATGATTTCGTGGAACGCATCCTCCCACTGAGCGTCCCACTGTGACCCAAAAGGCTCTGTAGGGCTGCATACCTTCTGAATCCCTTTGCTCGGGTCCTGGGCACCCCGCTTCTTAGAAGACTTCCCTATTTGGTACCCTCGGGTGAGTTGGTTCAGGGGCCTAGTGATGGCTGCATAGTCTGGTACAAATCTCCTGTAAAACCCTGCAAACCCTAGAAATCTCTTTAAGTTCCCTGTAGTTGGAAGGATGTGACCAAGTGGTCATGGCCTTGACCTTTTTCAGGTCAATGCTAACTCCATTTTGGGATACGATGTGTCCCACATATTTGACAGAAGCCTGGCAGAATTTGCACTTGTCAAGCACCAACTTAAGCTCAGCAGCTTCAAGACGGTCTAGCACATGGAGAAACCTTTCATCATGTTCCTTAAGTGTTTTCCCAAACATTATGAGGTCATCCAAATACACCAGCACCTGGGTTAGACTACTTTCTCCATTAAGTGCTGAAGCATGACCGGGGCCCCTGAGGTGCCCTGCGGCATGCGCTCAAACTGGAAAACCCCCAGTGGTCAGATAATGCGGTTTTCTCTTTATCTGCCTCTCTCAATAGGATCTGATAATATCCACCACAGAGGTCAAGCATAGTGAACCACTTGCTGCCCCCAAGATAGTCCAATGCCTCTTGCACTTGAGGTCCGGTGTATTGATCGACCACCGTGAGGGCATTCAATACACAGTAGTCGATGCACATCCACAGACTCCCATCCTTTTTGCGCACGATCACAATTGGCGAGGTGTAGGGACTGTTAGATTCTGTGATGATTTTGTGGTTGAGGAGCTCATGCAGATGGTGCCGGACCTCCCCCATCTCAGCCAGTGGTATGCGATGCGACCTTTCACAACAGGGTCTGGGATCACTAAGATGTATCTGGTACTCAACTTCTTTTGCCTCCCCTACATCCCAGTCATGCAGGGAAAATACACTGGCCCAGTCCTGGAGTTTTTTCCATAATTGGACCTTCCATTCCTCAGGTGCGGGGGAATCCCCGAAGAAAAAACGGTTAGGATCTATGTGCAGGGAACTGTCTTTTTTTGCCAGATTCACCACATCCGCTTCCTGTACAATGGCCACTTTTTGCCTCAGGTGCACTACTATATCTCTTAGGGAAGGATTTACCACCACTACAGTGACCTGCTCCTCTTTCAATTCTCAAGCCTTGAATACTCCATCAGGGACTCAAAGTTCCCAAACCCCTTTTTCCAGAGAGGGTCTCCACCACAACAGGCCCCAGCTGCTGTGGCGCTCCTCCCCACCTGCATGTAGTAGGTAGGGCCCATTGGCCTTGGGCAGGGATCTTCTGAGAAGCCATCCCAGAGAAATGCAAAACTCCCAGTATTTGGGGGGATTTCCCCATACCCTTACTTTCTCAGTGACCATAGGCCTCAGAACACAGAGCGTGCATTGGTAACCACTCCTGATAGTCTGGACCAGCCTGTTGCCTAGAATATCAGGCCAGGACTTGGAATATACTGGAGTTGATCCCAGTGAGGAGGGAGGCCCCCTTTATCCAACCTGGGTCTGGGCACATTAGGGCAATGGAGTTCACCTCCTTCTCCACCCCAGCCACAGATGCAGGGAAATTAATATGAATTTCTAAGTACCCACGGTATGGGTACAGGTTGTGGCTAAGACCACATAGATCCAGCCCAGTAAGTGGATGAAGGTGTTTTTATAGAAGGACTCAAATATGATGGGCACTTGCGATCCACTATCCAGAATGGCCATACATCTTTGGCCATTCACTGCCACTGGGACCTCTGCCCTAGGGCCTATTAGTCCTTCAGGCAGTGAGTTTGAGACCAGGGCTCAGGAGCCTGGCAGGCCCTGGGATGGAGCCGACTCCCCTGCTCCACCCATCCTTAGTTTCCCGCCCCACATCGGGCCTTTAGCCACTGAAAAACTAGGTCTGGGTTTCTGGCTGTGTACACTCTCAGACCAAGTGCCCATATTCCCCACATTTATAACAGATCCCCAGCATCTTAGTCCCAACTTTGGTCTTGGCCCAGTGTGGGGCAAAGAATCGGGGCCAAGACTGCCTCCCAGGAGGAGCCCTGGAGACCACAGCTGCCCACACTTGCTGGGAGGACTCTTCTTCAACCTCTGGGGGGGCACTCTTCTTGTGGGGTCATCACCATTACCCAACTAACAGGTCCCTGATGTGAGGAGACTTCCTCCCAGACCCACATGGCATCCCAGAGGTGAAGGATCTCCTCCTACTCCCTCATTTCTTTCACTAATTGGCTAAACCCAGGAAGGTTGGTTTTCTGACCAGCCAGATTCAGATCCCTAATAAGGGACAAGCTGTATCAAGCCCCTATTTTGACCTGCCAGAGCCTCACATGATCCATTTTGCTCAGGCTAATGGTCCCTTGCACAACCACTCTTTGCAACACGTGCTCCAAGCGTAACAAATACAAGGATGCAGCCTTACCTTTGGGCTAGAACATGCTAAGCAGTTCGTAGTATGCTCCTCCACCCTGGGACAGCCATCCAAACACGTCCTGTAGGGTCTGAAGACACTGCTGTGTGGTGATACCAGGATTCTGGTGCTTAGCAGTTTGGATGACTCCAAAGGTGGGCTCCCTTAGTATATCAAGAAGTCGCCGCCGCTTCTCTTCATCTGGTATCTGCCATGTAATTAGATTTTCCTGTATGTGGGCAATCCGGGCCTCAAACCCTTCCCCTCCTGCAGGGACTGGGAGATTTCCTAAGAAGTTTCTCAGTCTTTTATACGCAGCTCAGTCATTTGAAGAATTTACCACTTCCCTGATGACCTGCTGCAAAGCTACAGTCCATTCAGAGGTAACACCAGGGGAGGCTGTCGCCCTTCCTTGCTCAGAGGATCCTCTTCCCCAGATTGTTGAGGACTAGCAGGATCTGACATGATTCCCTTTCTGGCTCTCTATAGAAACACACACAGCACATTACAAGATCAAATTACCTGCTAACAAATCCTGGGCAAGCCCCCAAAATGTAGCCCAGGTAACTAGGGTATATACTCCCGTTCTCCAATTGAATGAATTGTTAGCTGGCAGGTGTGCTGCGGGGGAACTGCAGACCACTCAGTTTCCCTCCATCTCTATAAAGCCAGGCCAGGACAGTCAGGGGACTTAACTATATACAAGTTTATTTACATTAACTTATCACAAGGAAAAGAAACATGGATATAAACATATGCACTGTATATATATGATGTCTAAACAAATAACATAAACAATAACCACTGGGTAAATGCTATAAAACCTTATACCAGTGCTCCAGAGACTGGTAAGTATGTGATCTGAAACAGATAAACCCCAAAATAAACATAGATAGACAATAGAAAAAGTATAGATAAGTATGGCTGAACAATAAATAAGCCACAAATAAATACAAGTAAACAACAGGTGAAATAATAGCAGCAGGGGGGCCCAGCAGAGCCCTAGGACTCTACTCATCTACTAATTTACAAACATGAGAGTTCACAAAATATAAGGCATGACATCACACCACTTAGGGCACAAGAACCCCAAAGATAAACTTAATCCCAAGGGGAAACCCCAATGCCCTTGGGCGTTTCCCACAAGGATGCTGGTAACTTTAGGGGGGCCCTCCCAGTGGGACCTCTACTTTCAGGAGCCCTTAACTAACCAGGGGGGACTCCCCTTCCCCTGTGGGAATCCTCTTTTCCCTGCAACTCACGGCTCCCAGGCCTGGAGGGTGACCCTCGTCCACTTCACCAAGCTGCTCTCTCACCTGCAGTGGGCGTTTGGGGGGGGGGGGGGGGGTGGGCTGCTGCCC
>NW_005842518.1:807030-809328 GCF_000455745.1 Alligator sinensis
GGGTCGGTCCTTGTCCCCTGGAACAGGGCTCCTCTATGCAGGGCTTCTGGGGTCTCTGGCTCAGACCTATATGCTGGCTGTGTACCGTGTCTCTGGCCGCACAACAGAGGTTGCCGACCCGAGCTGCCTCACGCAGCTCCCAGGGTCTGGATGCTGTGCACTGTGCTGCAAACTGAGAATCTAGCCGCTGGAGCCATCTGCCATTCCCCGCTGATGGAAGTCTTCGGGGGCACTTCTGAGCTACTGCTTTGCCCTGCTAAGGAGCTCTCCTCAGCTCTTCTAAGCCCCGCTCTTCTCTCTTCTGTGCCCTGAATGTGTTCCCCTCATGCTGGGCATGCAGCTCCTTTTATACTCTCCAGGGCTCTGCCCCTGAAGTCTTCCAGACCTAAGTGTTGCAGTCTTCAATCAGGTCTGGGGGGGGTGGGGGGGAGCTTAACTCCTCTTGCTGCCTCCCGATTGGTGGATGGGCTCTACCAATCAAAACAGCAAAATTAAGCCTGGGACTCAACCCAAGCTCCGAAGGGCAAGCCTGCTACAGACTATAAGTGGACTTACAGAGAGCAGTGGTGCCAAGTAGAAAGTAATTATGTCATTTAAATATAAAGGATTAGGGAAAGGAGGGAACAGTACTCAGTGAGGTGGAAGTGGGTGAAAATGGATAAACAAAGCAGTTAACCCACAGAGGGACACAAGGGATCAACCTGTCCATAGCTGTGAGATGAAAGAGAATGAATTTAACAGCTAGAGATCCTAAGAGAATTGCAAAATTGCAGCAAAATGGGGTCAAACAGAAAAATGTGATAAACACAAGCCAAGCCATGACATTTGCTGTGATGAAAATAAGTACTACTGGATCTAGGTTGTTGTTATGTTGTCTGCAGACTGAGAAGAACTTTCCAAAAGCAGGAGGGCACATTGGGCCTAAAAAATGAGATATAAATATAACATATATAAATCCAGCGTCCACTGAAGTAAATGGCAAAATATCCATTGCCATCACTAGGTCAAGACACTAATCCATCTTCTTCTTAATTGTGCTCAAGAAAGAAAGTTAACAGATATCAGTATAAATCACAAAAAATATCAGATCCCACATAAGGACAGGCTATTAAAATATGAATTAATAAAATACTTGTTATTTACCTGACTGAAAGAGCACCAAGAATCATAAGAGCTCTGTAAGAGTTCAAATAAGTCAACACACACACACACACACACACACACACACAAAGCTAACTGAAGGAAACGGTCAACAAATACTTTATCACACGGACCAAAAAGAAAAAGAAATCACATGAACCTAAGTTTAAAAAAATACATAAGCGGCTAGATAATGCATCAGTGACATCACAAAGAAAATGCAGAGAGAGACCTGCAGGGTTTGTGGTATGAGGAATGGCAATAGCATATTTCCAGTAAATGAAACTATCTGCAGATACTGCAATAGATCACTGTAACAACATCTGCAAGTACAGAAAGAAAAAGGTAACTGCATTAGGAATTAAAACTAAGTGACAAAAGCCTCAGAGAACTAGATCATCTATTTCCTTATAAAAATGTAAAATAAAACATTTTAGTGGGAATACAAGAGGTTTGGAGGTTTTGTTACCTTTAGCATATACAAAAACAGCAATTTTAGCAAGCCACTAAATTCACAGCATCTGATGAAGTGAGCTGTAGCTCACAAAAGTTTGTATCATATCATACTATATTAAAAATGAGGATACTGGCATACAATATCTTCACACTTATAGTGTCACACAATAGGGTTTTATATATTTTATTTTATTTTTTTAGGGTTTTTGTGGTTTTAATCCTCTCTTGTTATAACGAGAAAGTCTTTGTGGCTTGATGTATTTACTGTTGCTTATCTATTTTGGTATTCAGCGGTTTAAGAGATGTAGTTATTAGCTGGGCTGAAGTCAAACAGAGAGAGTAGATATGCACCTTATAGAGAGATGAACTAAATGCATATACATATTTACATAAATAAATACACACATGCACATTGTGTGTGTATGTAAATATGATAAAATAAATGTATAAAATAAAATGCATATATAAACTGAATGTATAAAATATTTTATGTATAAAATAAATAAAACCCAAATTTCTGTTAGCATTTCTGTGCAGATCCAACAGGAAACTCTAGTTAATTTGCTGCTCAACAGGAATGCAAACAACTGAGAGTTTCCAATAATTATCAGGAGCTGCTAATTGGGAAGGAAGTGCTGGCAAAGAATCAGAACAATGTCAAACCATAGTTGCAAATTATCACCCCCCCCCCCCGCGCTCAAG
>NW_005842518.1:809350-825199 GCF_000455745.1 Alligator sinensis
GCAAGCATGACATAGATCTAGTGAGGTCAGATCCCGATTCTCACTTACATTGCAACCTCATTACACTCTGCTGCTTTAAAATAGGGCTGTTAAGTAGTTGTCAATGCAATTAATTTACATCCATTCAAGGCCTATTTACACTGTCAGAGCGGTGTTCAGGGTCTTTAAACTCCAATGGAGGTTCACACATTATTCTTGCACATAAAGAATACTGATTCATAAAAACACATAATGCAATTTGGTATCCCAGGGTCTTAAATATTAAAATAACTCCACTGATGTTTGTGAAGGGTAGGAAATCTAGAAACAGACAAAACAGACAAGAGAGTGCAGCTTGTTCATCAAGTTCCCCTTTAGAGTAGTTGTATACATTGTCACATGAAATATAAGATGAAGATGCTGGCAAGACAAGGTTCAAAAGAGCATCCTTACCAGAGGGACAGATCTTGTGGCCAATTCCTAATCTCCCCAGTAGAATGGAATTTGCACTAATCCAAAAAAAAAGTGTTTTACTACTGTATTTTCACATGAAAAATACAGTCAAGGAAGAGAAAGCATCCAAGAAGAAATCAAGTATAAATTGCTGGAACGCCTTTTTAAGAAGTCACTTTTATCTGCTCCAAAATGCACATAATAATGGAATGGCCATTGCCACCCCTGAATGGGTAATAAATATCCTACAGATTTCTTACCCAGAAAAACTTTGGCTTATGAGAAAGCCATAGCTAGACAAGAACAACAACAGGAAACAAACATCACCAACAGAGCCCAAAACACCCAAGAACTTCAAAGGACCCATCAAACGTGGCCTTGGTAAAAGATGAATGGATTTTAACGCCTGCTTATTTTGCTGTTGAATACCAAAGTTGCATGCCTAGGTGAGCTCAGTATAAAGGCCATCACTATATATAGTCAAACAAACAGTTGTGCCCAAGGCTATGTGAAAATTCATATACTCAGACATAAGTATCATGTCCTAGATTAGCCTGGGTCATAGGTAAGGATGGTCCTATTCATGCATTATTCAAAAGAAAGGAGGGGAAAATGGTTGTGTCAAGTAGAAACAGAAGTTTTGCCTTTCCTGTGTTTGCTGAAGAAGCTATGGAAGAGTTCATGGGGTGCTCATAAACCCTTGCTTGCTTGGAAGGCCTTATGGCTCAGGGCAAGCAAAACTTGGGGGCATCCGAACCCCAAGCCTATGAGCTTGGGCCTGCAAGTAGGATGCCTGCCAAAGGATATGGAAACATCTGAAGCCCCAGGTGTAGGTGGAGGAGGTTTGCCAGTAGTAGGGCCACTTATGGTTCTGGACACTTGGATTTGGAATTAGTTTTGGCTAATTTGGCCTCGGATACAAAGTTTTTAAAAAAGTATGTTATGAGTTCTTGTACCTTAACTGAGGAGGATCAGAGTGATTGACCTGTATAAAGGCATTGTGGATTTCCATACATAGATATTTCACCAGTCCAAGTTCAGTTAAAGCCGTGCAAATTTGTGTGTAGACACTCATGGATTTAACTCTGGTTTATAGCAGTTTAGTTTACCCCACAGGCTAAGTACCTCATTATAAAGCCTGAGGCTGAATCGGTTCAAACTAGGCAGCTTCCCCTATGCTATATAGTTTGAACGGATAACCAACGGAACTGACATTCAGTTTTCAATTAGTGGGAAAGGCAAGGAGAGGCCTACACTGACCCAGACCAGTAGGCAGAAGGCATTAGATTATGTCTCCCAGTCTCCAGGTCACTGCCAGCCCAGCCAAGTGTCCCCAGCCTCCTACTGTCCCCCCACAGGGGGTGCAGGAGCCCCCTGGCCAGGTGCTGGCCCACCTTGGGGGAGCCTCTTTCTTCAGGAGGTTCCCCCAGCCTGGGTTCCCCAGCCCAAGTCCCCTCTCCCACTTCCAACCCACTGATTGTTTCAGCCACTACTACAGGTGCAGGGAGGAGGAGTCCTCCAGTCAGGTGCCTGCTCCTGCAGCCCAGCAGGGGGGCACTGGGGAGCCCCTGCCTTAGGGGGCTTCCCACCACCCAGCCCAGAGTCCTCCCCAGCCCCAGGAGCTGAGAGGAAGTCTTCCTAACCCTACCCATTTGCCTTAGCTGTTGGATTCTCAGAGATAGCACAGGGAGCAAAGGGAAATTCCTCTGCCCTCCTGCATTAGTTTTGCCTCAGGCTCATAGCAGCTAAGGCAAAACAGGCTACGGAGGAGCAGGAGAACTTTCCTCTGCTCCCTCAAGCTGCCTGAGACTCGCAAGGGCTGAGGCAAGGTTCTAGGGAAAGGATCAGGAGGGGAAGAAAAGCTGCCAGGGTCTGAAAAGCCTGCACCACAGGGGCCTTCCCTCCCCACATGTGCTGTGCACACCCTGGCTAAAGGGGAGCTGGTGGTCTGTTCCCCTGCCCCCCTGTCCCTCTGGGCTGACAGACAAGTAGGAAGCAGGCTAAGGAGCAGAGGGGTGAGGCAGCCCCTGCCCCACTGAAGCAGGCAGCATAGCCCAGGGCTGCAAAGGATTGTGGGATGCTGGAGGATTCTGAGTTGACCTGAACCAGGAGGAGATCTGGGACCGAAGTTCCATAACTGATTTAGGTCAAAAAAGTTTAAGTCTGATACTACATCCAACCAGGTTTATCTTAAACCAGTTCTGGTCATTTTGAAAGCAGTTTATGTACACTGAACTTCTGTTCTGTTACAGGTTTAAAACAGTTTCTGATCACTTAAACTGGTTAATATGTAACTCAGTGGTGATGCACAGGGGGTGCATTGGGGTGCATGTGCACACCCTAAGAGTGCTGGTGCCCCCCCGAGGGTGAACACTGTTGGCTTCAGCAATGGGCAGGGGGGGCAGGCGGAGCGCTGGTGGACTCCCTCACCCCACCTCAAGAAGTGACGCTTCTTGGCACAGCGTCCAGTCATGGGAGGACCCCCACCCCCTGGTCAGTGAACAACCATGGGGGGACCCTTCACCACCGCAGCCACCTATGGACAGTCCCCACTCAGCCCACCCTCACCACCAACACCTGCATCACCACCTGCAGGCGGTTGCCGTGCCCCCCAGCCTCAGGAAGCACACATCGCTTATGATGTAATTTCTGTCCCTAGCCACATAGGGTAAACACATATAAGATAACCTGGGCTTAACTAAATCCTTAGTCTTGCCTACACAGTAAAAAAAATTAAAATAAAAAGAATGGTTTCTAGGTAGAGCTTTGCCTTTAGAGCTAGGCTAGAACCCCTCCCCCCCGCCCCCCCCAGGAGACACAACTTACACCAGAAAAAATAAATTGTAAAGCAATTTCCCAACTGAAATAAATTATCCAGCAAAAGGAATAGCTTAAGGTAGATAGCTGTATCTACAGATGGACTTTGTCAGCCCAGCTGTGTCGGTTAGCAGTATGGTTGGCTGCTTTCACGCTTCTGACCATCAGGCCCTGTGCTGTCAAACCTTTGAGGCTAGAGTTACCTCTGTAATTCAACTGTTGTAGTAACTCACCTCTAGTTAAACTAGTACAACTTCCTTTAAGGTCTTTCTCCAAGGCCTTTTCCCAAAAAACACTCACCAGGCTTTAAATGCAAAGTTTCCCTTTTGCTTACTTTCTTTCTTGTTCTGTTCTGTTCTGTTTGGGGGGAGGGGGGGTTGTGTCTCAGCAACCCTGCTTCCTATGGTAGGCAAGACTTTTCCTTCTAGTACATCTTAAGTAAAATCATAGCATCTAGCAACCATGTTGCAGGATGCATTGGGAAGCATCATCAGTGAGTTCCTTTGTCTGTGATGATGTTCCTCATTTAACATTGCTTTTGCTTGGAAGGGGCAATTCATGAAACATCAACACCTTATTCTGAAAACAAGGAAAATATTTTCAGACAAGCTGCCACCACTGTAATTGCAAATGCTAGGATACAGTTTGGCAAGTTGCAGCACCCAGATAAATTTGTTAACAAGCTAGAAAAGGACAATTTTCTTGCCATTTTCCAGTTGGTCTAATAAAAAGGTATCATTTTGGAACCAAGAGTTCTAGTTTTTCGTATGTCTTTAACAAGCTAGAAGAGCACTGAAAAAAAGATCATTCAAGAAGTAGCCAGCCTGCAGCAGGGAGTGAGTGTGTTTTGTACGTCATATTGTATATTTTCCAGTCATGCCATCTGATTAAAACACCAGCTGCATGAAAGGCACAAAGAGGAAGTAATAAAAGACTTGAGCACATTCAGGGGAATGTGTATACCCAATAGGTGTCTGTCAAAGTTTGCACAACATTCAGTAGTTCAAGCAAGCTGTCTGGCTGGCTCTGTCACATGATTCACTCGAAACATGAAACTTGACTATGTGCTCAGGCAAGTTCTGCTTCTCCTAATAAATGAGTGTTCTCCTTCGCACAATAGTCTTAGAAGCCAGGCAGAGATCATCTGTGGGATTGTATCTCAGGTCGACAGTTTGACATATTACTCCTTCCTATGGTCATAAGAGCCACCACATGTTTTCACTAAAAGGTTCCTAGTTTACCTGATTCTAACTACAAGGAATATGGACAAGTTCAATAAGATCACTGTGCCAGCTGGTGAGAAGCTAAGGTATGAGTTTTTATTCCTTTTATGTTTTGTTTTCCATGATTTTGTCATACTTCTCCTTTACTGCTGTGCTCATAGAACTGAATAAAACAAGTTAGAGGACAGATTGGGCTTAGAAATGGGAAATTGGTATTGGTCTATGTTTAGAAAAGTGCAAAGCCAAACAACCTGTTGTGCTGGAAAACACATTCCCTTCTAGCTTCTACCAGTGCCACTAAAATTCTGAAAACTGAAAATAAGCACAGCCAATAAAGCATACAAAGGGAAGATTAGACATAAAATAAGAGCATTTTCCATATTAAAATTAAAAAGGATTTGAAGATTTTGAGGCACAATATATATGTAGCAGAGCATTTTGTAAAAAAGATCATGACCTATCTACAGAGCTGCAGAAAAGCACAGTACAAATGATGACAAAACAGTCATGTGAATAAAACTCAGATATAACCAAGTAGCTTTCACAGCAGACTCTGTCCTTGCTGTTTTTATTTTCAGTGAATAGCAGCCTCCTCTTTTTTGTTTTAAAAGTTGTCTTTTTTTTTTTTAAACATTAACTCACCTGGCCCCTGACGCATAGTCAGGAGTTTGCTTAAACATGTCAGAGTTTTGTAAGAGGGCTCTTCTGTTTAACTGTTAATATATCCAAATCTTGGAAGGGAATGGTATCAGGGGAGGGAAAGCACAAAACAGGCCAAAAAAAGGAGAGAGAATTCTAAATATAGCATACTTGGGAAGAATTAGAAGGAAATCATTACAAAATAATTTCTAAGGTAACTGGAGAACTCCTCTATAAAAAATCTGCACCAAGTAGGAAACACACTTTTCCTACACCATGAACATTTTTTTTTTAATTCCTTTTCCATACAGGAACAGAATATACCTCTTGAATATTTTCCATGAAAAATGAGGAAAAGATTGAGACATACCCATCCCACAATAACCAATAGCCAATTATCTGGGTTCAGTCTCTGAATCCCAGTTTCCCTGTCAGAGGAGACTTACATGTAACTGAACTATTTCTGCAAAAAGTTTCAGTTTGGCAAATCACTTTCAGAGCCAGACACAGGTGTGGGTGAACCGGGCAGCTGCCCAGCGCCCAGACAGAAAGGGGTTTCGAAAATGGTAATTTTTTTTCCATTGTCTGATTATTATTATCATCATCTCTGGCGAACGGTGGCCCGATACTAAAAGTTCGCCTGGGGTTGCCAGGAGTCTAGGTACATCGCTGACCATGGTTTTCCAATGGAAAAAAAATTGAGTCAAAAAGTTTCTCTCTCTAATGGAGCCTCTATCCTCTAGGCTGGTGGTTTGAATAGGTCTAGCTCTATGTCCAGCTTTCTTTGATGAGAAAAATGGGAGTTAGGGGCCAAACAGAAGTATAAGCAGTGAAGACACAGTCTATCATAATAATGAAAAACATAGTGGAAACAAAGGATTGTAGTTTTGTTAGTTACCTGTTGGTAAAAATTAGTCTCCACAAGGGTCTGATGTCCAGATAGCTATCTTAGTGTAAAATCACCTTTTTGGCTACTGAGTTTCTCCCACGTTCCACAGTTATGGCACAACAGAACTTTGCTCAAGCACAAACAAGAATGTACCGCTGCCATGCTAACCTGGGCATGATTGTTTGTGTACCAATTCAAAGTTCATGCGGAGAAAGCTCTACTATAGCTTCTGGTAGGCTGGGTCACAGTCAATTCAGATGATTTTGCAGTGCAGAAATGAAGCAGCAGTTAAGAATCCTCATGGCCAGTTAATATCTGTAAGAACATGCCGACTGTTCAACATGTTAGTAGCCCCGTCACTCTCAGTGAGACTACTCCCATGCTTAAATAGTGGCAAAGGAGTAAATACCTTTTTCTGAAGGGGACCCAAACATTTACCCATAAGGCAGTATTAATATTTTAGGCTTTGCTGATTTGTAGCAGTGGTTTCCATAACTGCATAACTGGCCAAGAGTTAGGAGGCACAACACACATCAGGGGAGGAATGTAATGGGGCTGTAGCATTGCTTCATCCTGTGATTTATACGGGAACACACTACAAGGTATTGTCCATGGTTTACTAGCAACAAAGTGTTGCTCCCTTGTTTTCACTATTAACACTGAATATTACATTGGTGAAATAATTGCATGTGCTGAGAATGAACACAGAGACAAAAATTCCTACTGATAATAAATACTGCCTTTGTAATTAAAGTCAGAAGATTTCTAATGGTAGCCTTCTTGAAGGTTCATTTTGTAGCCACAAGAATCTAGCAGAAGGCAGGGCAAGGGTGGCACCTGCTTCAGGGAGGCATAAGCTTTCACATGAGACAGCCCAGTTCATTAGATGCTATGTTACACAGCTAACTACCTCAGTCTACATAAGAATCAAGATGCCCTTAGTGCTGAATCAGTGTCTGAGCCCAAAGCTTTAACTTTTCAGGACTTGATTCATAAAGTTAGATTTTACAATCTGGTTTGATATCAATATTTCTCATCTTCTCCCCAAGTGGTATACTATATTCTACTAGAGTGCTCTTTTGTTCGTACTACTGTATCAGTGTTTCACATCACTGGATCTGCATATTTAACTCATTCAGCTGCTTTGCTTATCTTGGTAAGATAGGACTACCAGAGTGTTCCTATAGGCCTCTCTACCCAGTATGTTGTGGACAGGCACATTGTGCTTGCAGTTGTAAGACTCATTCACTTTAACATGCTTCATGGAGTTCCAACATTATTTTCATGTAGCATCATATGCATGCATAGTATTATGTAGACATTTCCTCAAAAACCATTACACATTATTGCTTCCAAATGGGAAAGCTTGGATTCCAGGAAAAGATTGTCTAGAGAGAAATGAATTATGTGATAGACATAGGATCCTATATTCTTTATGGTGTATTTCTTAAAAGTGTGGGATACAAGAAACCAACTGGTAGAATATGGCGCAGCAATAGCAATGCAAGTTTCTACGTGCTACTCTGAAAACATGGTGGACATGAAGGCTAGGGACAGAAGGTACACATAAACCAGTTTATGTGATCAGAAACTAAACTTTAAACCCATAGCAGAACAGAAGTTCAGTGCACATAAACCAGTTTCAAAATGGCTGAAACTGGTTTGTGATGGACCTAGTTATATGTAGTATTAGACTTAACTGATTTAGGTCAAACCAGTTTATGAACCTTCTGTCCAGACCCCTTCCTGGTTCAAGTTAAATATGAGTTGCTCAGCATGCTTTGCAGCCCTGGGCTGCGCTGTACTGCCTGCTCCAGAGCCCAGGGCTGGCCCCTTCCCTCTGCAAAAGTGAAGTGCAGCTGTTAACCCAAAGATATAGCTTCAAGCTTTCAGAATCCTGCAATAGCTTTAGTGGCTCTCGTTCTTTTGAGAGTATGATCCCAGAACTCCTGGCTCCACACTGTTTCTAGCAGCTACATACGTGATTGTGTTAGAACTCCTCAAACTTGCTACATTCTCTATTATGACCACAAAAGTTAATAACAACCTTCACCACTTAGCTAGTACTAGTTACATATCCCAAAGCAACATACAAAGGTACAATATACAAAGGTTACTATCACCACTGTAGGGAGACAAACTGTAGTGATACCATATATTAACTACAAGCATTGACTTGCCTACAGCCACACAGAGTCACTTCCAGGACTGGAAGAAAACATGAGCTTTCTAACTGATAAGTATAGTCCTGGGTGCTGTTTGGCAGATTCCCCCGTTTAAACTCATGTGATAGGTGTCTCAATACAGGTATACTTTGCCTCTTCTATTACCCTAAGTTCTTTCTCTCAAGTGTACATAGCAAGAAATGAACACATTTGGGAGCAAAATGACATGTTAATGTAAATTGGAACCTAGTGTGCTATTATGTATCAAATATTTTATCACAGAGAACAGTTTTCTTTGTGAGGAAAATCAATTGGAAAAGATAGAAAGCTGGATTTGGGGCTATAAGAAAGTGTTGGTATTAATCTCAGTAATTAATTTCTGTTATTATAATAATGTATTACTATTATTATTATTATTATTGTTTAGAATGTTTCCTAATCAAGCTTTGACATGCAACATGTCATACTCAGAATGAAATCCGTGTAGGAGAAGTTGGATACAAACATAGAATTGCTGGTCTGAAAAACTATTTATTATTCATGTGGCCCTGTGCAAACTAGGACTTCAACATCTGACACAGAAAGCCCCCACAAAAAATATGGAAATAGACTCTAAGTTTCCATTTTACTTAAGAAGCCATATTTAGCTCCTCCACCTTTCAGTACACCTACGCAGGCATGTAGGGTGTGAAAAATTAGCCAGATAAAAACCCATGACAAGCAAGATTGATGACACAGGAAGACAAAAGGAAAAGTGTCTCAGTTCTTTTCTGACTGTGACCAGGATGATGAAAGGAAAAGGTTAATTTCCCTGACACCTCTACAGCATTCCCAGTCCACTGCAGAAACTAAAGGTCTCATCACAGGATTTAGGGCCAATTCATGACAAAATGTGGAGTTACGATTATACAGCATTGCCATTTTACTTCCATTTCCCACTGTTTGTCATTTGTAATCAAGTACTGAAACTTACTCCTTCATGCTTCTTGGCACACTCTATTTCAACATCTCCAAATACCACTATATTAATCACTTTTCCACGGCAAGGTCTACATGACTTACATATTCAAACTCCTGCCCAGCTTCCACCTGCTGATCTGGCCCTCGCCTCCAAGGCCAACTCCACTCCAGTTTATGTTTGTGCCCATTTTTTTGCTCTTCTCCTTTCACTTGAAACTCACTTCTCTTCAAACCCTTTTGCAGCCTCTTACTCCTAAGAGCAGTCTTTGTCATTTTGTCTGCCAACCGATGGCATTCTTCATTTGAAATCCTCTATCAAAAGATTTTCTGTGAACGCTTCCAGCAACAATTCATAAGACTAAAACCTTTTTAAAACATGTCCAGTTCTGGAGCTTGGAACATATAGGTATGTTATGTCTACACAGTGGTTTTATCTATGGCCCAGTTTATATTACAGACAGAAATTTGTTTAAACATGGTTGTGACTTAAACCTATTAAACCATGACCGATTTTTTGTATGGCAGAAAACACCATAATACTAAAACCCTTGCTAAGCAGTCATGGATAAGCTTGAATATTTATCAACCTTAAGGTACAGGCCAAATCCACACTAGTGATTCGTTGACAGTAGAGCTATAGTATCTTAGTGGTTCTAGAACCTTGACACACATGTTCAACACTGGTATAATCAGCCCCTATGCTGGTTTAAAAAAAAAAAAAAAAGCATAAGTGCAGGAAGTTCAGCCATCCAATGCTGTAACTAAAATGAATCTGAAAAATCAGGCATGAAATTACACCAATGTAGCTTTATAGCAGTGTAGGTGTCGTATGCCTGCAGCTTACCCCAGAGTATCATAGAATCATACAATCAAAGAAAATTAGGGTTGGAAGAGATGGTAGGAGGTCATCTACTTCAACCCCCTGCTCAAAGCAGGACCAGCCCCAACTAGGTCATCCCAGCCAAAGCTTTGTCTAGCCACATCTTAAAAACCTCCAAGGATGGAGATTCCACAACCTCTCTGGGTAACCTGTTGCAATTTTTTACTACCCTCCCAGTGAGAAAATTATTCCTAATATCTAACCTAACCTTCCTCTGCTGCAACTTGAGACCATTGCTCTTTGTTCTGTCATCTGCCACCACTGAGAACAGTCTAGCTCCCTAAGTTACACTGTTTGGAACCACCCTTCAGGCAGTTGAAAGCTGCTATTAAGTCTCCTCTCAGTCTTCTCTTCCCTAAACTAAAAAAGCCCAGTTCCTTCAACCTCTCCTCATAAGTCATATGCCTCAGCCCCCGTACCGTTTTGTTGCCCTCCACTGGAATCTCTCCAATTTGTCCACATCCTTTCTGTAGTGGGGGGCCCAAAACTGAACACAGTACTCTAGATATAGCCTCACCAGTGCTGAATAGAGGGAAATAATCACTTCCCTTGACCTGCTAGCAACACACCTACCAATGCAGCCCAGTAGGCCACTAGCCTTCTTGGCAACAAGGGCACACTGCTGGCTCATATTCAGCATATTGTCCGCCATAACCCCGAGGACCTTTTATGCAGAGCTGCTGCCCGGCCAGTCAGCCCTCAGCTCAAGGGAAACAAGCTACTGCCTACTCCCTAGAAACTTAATAATAAGGTACAGTAATAGCTACCTACCAAGTGGGTACCCTGTAATAGCTGTGCATGTCTGCTTCAGACAAACGTACAGAACCAATGTTAAATTGTACTCATGCAGTCCAGGCCCCTAGTATGACTTGTAGTGGCAAAACGAACTTTATTTCAAAACTGCCACCTACACGCTACTCAGAGCAAAATCAGCTTTATCAAGTTCATCATTTTGCTAGTGTCATTGTTTGTCTACACTAGGGACTTTTAGTAGCACAGCCATAACAATCACAACTCACACCAAATCACACCTCTGGCTTGCATAGCTATACAAGAAACAGCCTGTAAAAGAAATGCAACTAACTAAAGGCACAGCTGTTTCTGTAGCCAACAAGGTAGGGTATTCTGTCACCCTTGAATCCCCTGCCTGAAATACCAGGAACCTATTCACAGCTGGGTTGAGTGGAGGAGGCCTTTAGTGCAAATCTGGAGTTGGCTCAATGGCACACTTCTAGACACATAGCAAGATACCCTCACCATCCTTCTCCATAAGAAAGTCAGATTTGAGCTTGGTTAGTCTTTTTTTTTTTTTTTAACCCAGGCCAAATCATGGCCAGCTGACTATTCAGAAAGTTAGTAAGGTTAATAGAGCTAGATTTTTTGTCTCTGCTGCCTGAACTTGGTATTGAAAACCATTAGGTGCAGCAGACAAATCCGGGCCAATTGCATTCAAATCTATAGTTGGCAGGACAAGCCTGGATTAAATTTATCTTTTGACTTATACTTTCATTGTGAATTTTCCTAATATAGATAGAAAATGTGTGCTGTCATTACTTGCATCTTCTTTAAAATCCCATTGTTTAATCCCCTTACACAGCTGAGAGAAATTTGGCATTTCTATCTTGCAGGAAATTCCAACATTTCAGCCATTGTTTTCATTCACAACATGGACATGCTTCTCTCCAGTTTCTTGAACTGCCTTTTGAAATGCTCCATCTGAAGCCAGATTTCATACTAGACTGCAGTTTTGCATTGTTAGGCATTGCTTCATGAAAACTGTAGGCAGGGAAATTCCCAACCAGCTATACTTTATGGGCATGTCCAGATGAACACAGACGTTTGTTTCCCCAGGGACAACTTGTCCCCAGGGAACGCCTGTGCCACACACGTGCTCTGGCGCACGGCAGGTTATCCCAGGTGGGGTAGGAGAGGCTGGAGCCAGCAACTGTGCTGGCCCCAGCAGCCTCCACAGCAGAAAGCCTGACCAGCAACCAGACTGTAGCTCTGGCTGGCCAGGTTCTGGTTATGGCAGCACATGCTGCTCCCACATGGGCTGCTCTGCTTTTTTTCAGAGTGGGTTTTTTGACCCCAGGATGTCCTGGGGTCAAAAAAACCCTGCACTGCAGGGTAGCAGTGCTGGGAACACCTGCATGTGTGGTGTGTGGTGCTGCAGATAGGTCTGCAGTGTCACATACCACATGTCTGTGCTCATCTGGACAGGGCCTACATGTCTAATGAAAATGCTTCAAAACCACTGATAATGTAGACCACAGACTAAAAAAGTGGTAGTCAATTTTAAAAAAATCTCTTCACTTCTGCAGGTGGCTCATTAGAGTTCTAGTGTTAGAAATGAAGGAATATGTATTAATTTAATTGTTTCTCCTTAAATGCTTTATGTGGTGGTTAAAATATTGGTTGTAAAATTTAGTTTTACACCCCATCTTTCATATTCTAAATAATCTACAGTATAATGCAATGTGTTAGATATGTTCTTTTAAAAAGCATATATCAGAGCTATTATGTGCTTAGCAATAGAGGTGGAAAACTCCAGAAAAATTACCCTTGAAAATGATTCAGAATTGCCTTATTTAGCTGTTTAGGAACTCTCATAGATTTTGGCAGAATGCTAAAAGGACCTCACAGATGGTACAAGTGACTGTATAGTTTGCTTCAGCCCTACTGAATGGCTTTAGCACCAACAGCAGTCTGCAAGTTCTGCCGAGCTCTTTTTCTAATCTGTAAAAATAAATTCATTACAGGTGTTACAGAATAGCCACTTGTTTTTCAGAAGTACTTATAAGGAAGCTTCCTGTGATATGCTGCAAATCTATAATGCCAACGAAAATGCCACATACAACATTCTTGCAATAATCAAAATGCATCCCAAAGCAGTAAAGTAAAAGACCACAGTAGGACTCGTGGTAGAGGTCTTTAATTAGACCAACAAGGTTTTGGGGGGAAAAAAAAAATCTTTCATTTCTTTTAAGTTTTTTTTGGGGGGGGAGGGGGTTGTTTGATTGTTTGGGTTTTTTTGCAAAAATCTTGTTGGGTCTAATAAAAGATACCACCTGTACCATAAGTCCTGATTCCTTTTTCCTCTGGACCAATACAGCTACAACCTAGATACAAGACCATCACACACATTCATTGGGTTCAATACAGGGGCAAAAGGGTGATATTCTAAGGACCGTGTATGCCAGAGGCCAGACTAGATGATTTAATTATCCTTTCTAGCCTTAAAAATCTATGAATCAGGATTGGCCTCCACACCACAGGCAGGGAAGCATTTGAGACATGTTACAAAAGGCATTCTTCCAGAGAGGCAAATAAGCATTTGAGATTTGTTACAAAAGGCATTCTTCCAGAGAGGCAAATAACATACACTCCTCTTTGGCACTGATTCAGGCTTATCTACACTAGGAAATTGGCTTGTAGCTAATCGTTGTCAGCCCATCACAATCCCATAATTGACAAGTATAGGCAAATTTGTAGTCATTTGACTTGGGCAACTGGTGAGCAAAGTTAGTTCCTATGCATCAATTCTTACTAAAAATTAAAGAAAAAATATCCTTGACTGCAGGACCAGAGAAAAAACTAATCTTTTCCCAGCTCAATGCCACAAGAAAGTGCTGCCTAAAAGAATGAAAGACAAATAATCCAATTCAGACACTAAGGAAGGAAGGAGCTGGCTGTTAAAGACAAATTTAAGCTATGGCTAGCATCCAGCTATGTGCATGTTCCTTAAGTATGCAAAAGTCCAGATTCTACTGATCTGACTCACAATGTGGAGTACTTTACTGAGCATGTGATTTAACTGATTTGTAAGGAATCTTGCCTTGAGAAAGTGCCTAAAAGTCATATGTTCCATTGTTTTTATGACACCTCTGTTTTCCTAGCACTGACTTACTTGTCCATTTGTACCCCTTTACCAAAATTGAGAATGTTGGCTGGAAGTAAGATATGTGGGGGGGGGGCTCCCCTTTAAAAATGGATATAGAATCAAAAACTTCCACTTACAGAACTTCTGGGGACAGGCCAGGGGGACCTCAGTTTATTGCCTCATCTGAATTCTGCAATATGTGCTACTTCAGATATCAGGTGTGGTTTTTGATCTGGATTCTGATCATCATTTTGCACAGCTTCTACAGCCAGCTACACATGTTCAGTTTAAGATGGAGTAAAACAGGACTTTTTTTAAAATATAATCCATTTTCTAATGTACACAGAGCTTTACTGTTCTATTCACAAAAACACTCCATGATAAAACCAAAGCATTTTATCTACTGAGGGACGGGGAACTTCTATGTGTTTTCAGGGTTCATATATTAGTCTACCTTGATTACTTTGTAAAAAAAATTATACTTAGGCAGAAACTGCAGATGTTTCAGGTCATAAGGGAATTTGAAGGTCTCATTTCAGTTCTTTCTTGTTTACAATATCAGGACCATAATGTAGCAAAATGCTTAAGCATGTGCCTAAACATAAACATATTACTGAATCTGAGCCAATACCTCTGTATAATTCAAGATGGATTTTTAGTTGCTGCTCAACAAATGCCCAGGGCTAAAACGGCAAGGCCAGATTCAAAGTGAAGTGGAACAAGAAAACAAGAGAATAGAGGTTTATCAGTGTCCATGCTATGCCAATCTCAAACCAGTGATATTAATCCTTCATTTTCAATTGCTCAAATCACACACAACATTTAAAGTATTTATGAACAACAGATTATTTCCTTTAGCCTCCTTACTCTTTGCATCACTTTCTATTTCCTCATAGAGTCATGCTATGTTTTCTACCCACATACCTTTAAAGGAGGAGAGGAATGTTATGTCATTATTCAAAAATGCCTGTAGAATTGTGATTAAAAGTGATGTCAGGCTCAATAGGTTATAATTCTCTACCTCTCTACTATGCATTTTCTTTATTGGTTCCCCTCCAGTGACTTTGTACTTTCCTCTTTTTTTTTTTTTTTGAAGAGCAATACAAACTCCTTTGAACAATTATATCTGCTCTGCCATACCCTTTAGTATTGTAATGTTAGTCCTTCATGTAAGCCTGGAGCTGAGTGAGTTTTGATTTGTTTAATATTTGTTGTAAGGTGGCCATTAATGCCTTTCATTTAATTCTGCTGCTTTGAAATCATTAAGCAGAATACAGTAGACTTCCAAAAAAACCCACAAACACTTCATTTAAGGAGCAGCCAATTTCTGCCTGGCTGAAGCACACACAACTTCCCTTCCCAATTCAGAATGTAGGAAGCTGTCATCAGGAAAAACAATTCTCTCTCACACCATAGCATCCATAGACAAAACGAGTACAACTCCATTAGTCACACTGTGCATATTATAATAACTAGCTTTTATATGCAGATTGTAATATAGCATTGCCAAGAGAACTAGGTTTTCTGTTTGAAAATTAGTAGCAAGGCACCATTAGCTACTGACCAAATTTGATGATTTTGGCAATACCTCTTGCTTTGCCATCATGCTAAAACTTGAGCCCACGTTTTCAAAATAGAGAAACTAAATTTCAGGTTGTGTGACTAGCAGCCTGTTTGTCAAGATGTGTCCTAGAGGACACAGAGATAAAATATATTCAATACTTAGCCTCTCTGGGCTGCTGTGTATACTCTGTAAACAAAGGTACAAAATATACACAGTGTTTTTTGTCAGAATAGCAAGTTATTAAAAAGTGAGGCGACTATGATGGCATTGAGGCAAAACAAAACAAAAATCTGACAAAAATCAAAGATTTATTTCCACTTCCCTTTGCTAAATCCCATCAATGCAATGGACGCAAGGGAGGAAGTTATATCAGCTTCCTTCTATTAAAGGATGGGAAAGA